>NC_140580.1:649638323-649921569 GCF_964204655.1 Triturus cristatus | reverse complement strand
CTTCTGGGTCCTTCTTGACCCGCCCTCTGGATTCTCTCGCGTCATGCACACGACTCTCCTCCTCTTCCACCTCTCCCGACTCTTCACATTGGTTCTTAAGTAGGAGGGGATGGTCTTCTTCCTGTGGGCGAGAGACGTTTTTACTTTTTAACCCCTTGCTTTCTTTTCTTGCAGGGATGAAGTTGTTGGCACTCTGCAGTGTGCAGTATGCACGGGGCACATAAGGTGAGCTATTCCTTATGGTGGTGCCCCTCTCCTCACATAGATACTCACCTTGAAACCTGCTGCCAGGGCAAAAGCCTCCAACTTATCCAGGAAGGTGGGTAGGGAGGTAGAAGGCTCCTCCAGGGTTGCCAAGACGTCATCTGCATATAAGACTATAGTGTGTTGTTCTTCCCCAAATAGAATCCTTTGTATCTTGGGGTTGGTTCGAACTCCGTGCACCATTGGGTCCATATAAAGGGCGAACAGTAGAGGCGACACAGGGCACCCCTGCCGGGTACCTCTGCCTATCGGAAATAGAGTGGAGGAGTGTCCGTTGCCGCGGACCACCGCTAGGTACGGCCAATGGACCCTGTAAAACTCTTTCTCAGAGTCTAAGGTCAGGAGCATGCTCTCTTGGTCATATATCTGGGCTTTATCAATGAGGTGGAGGATTTGCCTTGTATTATTGTTACATTGCCACAGTGGCACGAATCCGGCTCGGTATGGGTCTATAAGGCCAGGGAGTAGGGATTGAGGCGGGCAGCCAAGATACCCATTAAGAGTTTGAGATCAACATTCAAAAGGGAGAAGGGCCTGTATGAGGAGCAATGGGTCTTGTCCTTCCCTGGTTTGGGGATCACTACTATAGACGCCATGAGCCTGGAGGGGGGAGCGATGAAGAATCCTCAACCGCATTAAACAATCTAGTGAGGAGGGGCGCCAAGGTTTGGCAGAAAGCCGAATAAAAGGAGGCAGGACAGCCATACGGTCCCAGACCTTTGCATGGCTTTTTTTGACCTATGCTAGAGATAACATCCTCAATCCGTATATGGCGGGCTAGTCCGGCCACCTGTCCCGTCGTCAAGGCGGAGGTACAGGCCACTTGGCGGTATGCAGTCGCAGCATTGGAAGGAAGATCATGCGCTGCGTAGAGGTTCCGATAAAAAGAAAGTCTCCACTATGTGTGGATCGTCCCTCCACTCTAGTCCAACGTCAACCACCACTTTGACTCCTGAATCTTTTTATTTTTTTTATTTTTAGTCCTCATATCACTGCTGACAAGCACCAACCAGATTTGACCTTCCCATGTGCTCAATATTGGACTCCAATTCAATCAGAATTACTGGGTTATATCGGGTGATCACAGCCTCCCCAGCCTTCCTGAATTGAGAGGGCGTAATCATTGAACGGTAATTTCTTATCATAACTTTAACAGGTCCCAAAACCTGTCTTTTCCTTTCTCATTATTGCTTCTTCAGTCCAATTCTTTAAAAAAGACCACAGCTCTCTTCCATGCTTGCCACATGGGGTCCGAAGCTTGGGTCCAAAGCTTACATATTTCCCCTCTTTCTAGCAAAATTAGGTGAAAGATCAAGTAGCGGTATTTTACCTGCTGATCAAATCTATCCTAATCCTGCTGTGTTCCACCAAAAATTATTAAAGCAGTGCTTACGTCCATGTTAGTTCCCAAGGAAAGCGAGATTACACACTGCTGACCAAAATTCTTCCAATCTTGGCCACGTGGCAAACATATGTATATCGTTAGCCTCTCCACTGCCACACCTCTTACATTTTGTTTCGCCACTTCCCCTTATCTTTGCAAGTTTTTTTGGGGTCCCATAAATTCTATGCAAGGTAAAAAAAATATTCTTTCTTACTGCAGCAATCTCAACCACCGAATAAAGTGTAGTCAAAGATTCTTGCCATGACGCAGCCAGCTTCTCTTCTTGCAAGTATCCATCCCACGCAGAGTTTTGCAGTTTCATCTTGTTCTCCTCTGCCATCAGCAGATACTGGTACCAGTGAACTACTTCTTTCTTCCTAACTGGTATCCATGAGTCCAGAGTCGACTTTTGACCAATTCGGACTCTTAAGCCAAGCATTTACTTGGTAGATTTTAAACATGGATATAGCTCCAACACTCTTATTAATCCAAAAATTCCAGGTCAACCTTTGCCATCGTCCACCAACTGTCCCCACCTGGTGAAATCACCCTGATTCATGGGTTTTGCAAGACTGTGAAGCAGACACTCTAGAGTTCCTGGGGAGTCCCATAAAGGGGATAACCTGCTGTAGTAGGCTATACCCAGAACTGATCTAATCTCATACCAGGTTCTTGCCGCCGCCTGCAAGCATTTCAATCTGACTTTTTAGAAAACTTTTGGAGCCCCAAATTCATAAGAGAAGCCTTCCTCAGGCAGGCCCACCAGAATAGTCCTGAACAACCTATTAGGGACTCGTTGGGACGTAGAAGAAGCATTCCATTATTTTTTAACTGAAAGGCCCAGCAATAAAGTTGTAAATCAGGGAGTGCTAAGTCTCCTACTCCAGATTTTCCTTCTCAATTTCTTCAGAGAGAGACGTATTCCTCTGCTTGCCCAAATAAATGATGTTATTCTCCCTTGCAGTTCGTTGCAGTTAGTATGTCGGGGGAGGAGCCGCAGGTGATCTCCTGGGGCCAACCCTGTGGGTGCGATCAAACCTGATATCCATGTCAGGGCGTGCTTCTCTCCAAGGAGCCTGACCCTCCTGACCGCTGAACCTTCGAGTCCCCCGGCAGCTTCTCAAGCCAGACCCCAGCCGGCCCTGGACACCTGCAAGCATCTTCCAACAGCTGGGGCCGGTCTGTCAAAGCCAAGCGGGGCTGGGTGCCAGGCAGGAAGTGCTGTCTACACTGGCGCCTAGGTCCCTAATGGTGGAGAAAAGAGTGAGGCATGGACCACTGCTAGAAGGCCAGCTAGAGGAAGGCATCAGTTTGGACTGGAATTTGCACAAAGGTTTCCTGTTTTGTCATCAATGACTTAAGCCAACTCCATTGCACACAGGCATGATGCAACTTGGAGTTGGTGTGGCCCATGAGCTGGAAGTTTTCTGTAGAGCAGTAAATGGACAAAATCAAAGAATGTATCAGGGAGCCTTAGGGGCATAGTTAGGCGGATGTTGAAAAAGGAGAGGGAGAGGCGTGGAGCACTGTGGGTCACAATATAGCTTTTAGCGAATACATTTGAAGGCATAAACAAGCACTGTTTGACAAATAGTCAAAAGAAGGTACAAATCCCATTTGGAAGAGTAACAGCAGTTTCTTGTCCTCCTAATACATTGAAGCAGGTGAAGAGAATATTGTTCTTGTGGGCATCAACCGTTTTGAATGCAGCTGATTAGAAGATTTAATATGCTAACTGCATAAACACCAGCTAGGCTTCATAGATCGATGTGGACAGATAGGCAATCAAATCTTAAGACTTGCCTGGTTGTCATCAAGGAGGCTGTTGTCTCTGAAGTAGGATCAGAGTTGGTAAGTGTACAGTGTGTTTGATGCCTTTGGTGGGAACTGGGAGATTAGAGATTGGACAGTGGTTTTTGTGACCGAATGATACAAGAAAGCCTTTAGTCAATAGAGGTCAGATAAACTCTAGTTTGAGGGGTGCAACAGCAATTGCAGATGTGATTTTTAACAGATTGGGGAAAAAGGGGCAGAGGGGAGAGAGAACTGAATTGTTGGTGTTGATGAGGATATTTGTGAGGTCCAGGTTCAATATGGTAGTAAAATCAAACAGTATGGGAGTACAATCAAACAGTGTTGTAACCTAGTAGGGCAGTGGGAGGTTGACATTAAGATGGGACTGGCTGTGGTGGAGTTGGCATTGGATATATTCAGGCTGATTCTTTCAATTTTGTCTTTGAAGAAACTGAGAGCTGCTCATACAGAGGCTTCAAGGAAGGAGCCCTGACAAGAGATGTTGGGAGCATTGCTGGAGCATACACTTCGGTAACAAACATAAAGCATTATTAGCTGACTCAGAACAATAATAGATCTTAAAGATGTACTTGCTTTTTACTGCTAATTTGATTAGTTTTTATGGGTCTGGTCTCTGGTGTGCATACAATAAGTGAGTCAGGTGGAGGGGTGGGAGGTATAACGCCACACCCATTCAAGGAAAAGAAGAGTGTTTGGTTGGAAGCACCAAGCTCTTGGATATTATGTTAAAATACAAATTTAAATGCAGTCCTCAAATTCTTCCTTATACTTAATGGTACAGATAAAGCTACAATTCACCCTTTCAACACTGCATTGCTCATTTTTACTCTCTATACTGCAGTACAGAGTTATCACTAACCACAGTCGGGCCAATCCCTTCCTTCCTGGCAATCTTAATATAGGTCTCTCCAGCAGTTTTAGCAATGTTCCTGTCCAGAGGTTCTTCCTATGTTTACGATGGGAACATGCAACTTTTGGCATGCCCCTCCGCCTAATATCTTTGCACCCCAACGACTAATTTTCATTAATTGAGCAAAAAAATCCAGAGATGAGCAAAGAAGTACTTTGGAAAGTTCCATGCATATTTGTCAAAAGCTATTAAACATCCGTGATTTTCTATGTAAGTTTGATGTAATTTGTTCTAAACTCATGAACTCCTCCCCACACACACATACATTCACTATAGAGTCGCTACTGTTAAGTCGTACTATACATAAGAAATGGCAACTTTCATTTGCTAATAACTTCGGTGCTGTGTGACGATTCTGCACCAAATTTTGCAGTCACTTGAAGAGTCCTTTTGAGTGCCCTTATTTCATAGGCTGTGCACAATTGTTAAAGGGGGACAACATTATTCAGGAGAAGTAAAAGTCGCATTTTTAATAGGTCCAATACAGAAGAACTACTGTACAGAATGTCATCAAGCTTGGCATGAAGATAGAGTCTGATAATGTTTGGTGTAAATGTGATAAGTAGTTTACTATATGTTGTAACTACAAAAGGATACACGGTGGGCTTGAAAGGGTTACTTTAGTGTATTGATGGATGGGTAATTTGCAGATTATCCTCAGAGACACGTCTGAAAACTATATGAGAAGAAAATATTTGAGTCTGAGTGATGTAGAAAGTTTTTTCCCTGTCAGACTGGAATGACAGATAAGAAAGTTCTCAGTGTCAGGCCACAACTAAAATATTTGGTGTGGTAGTTGTTACTCTGTGTCCAAAGAATGCTGGTTATCGCTGAAGTCCGCTGAAATATAAATCTCATTGAATGTATTGGGATGTATATTACGGCAGATGCAATATCCATCACCCTTGTGATGGCGTAACCCATCTGGTGAGCTCAGATCAGGCCCTTCGTTTTTTGGGGGGGAAGAATACATATATACGTGACCCATCTATGAATATATATATATATATATATATAAGTCTATCTATGTTTATTAGTAAATTAAAACTGAGGAAAATCCACATGTCTAATCCCAAACATAAGGCAATAGAGCTCATTGACACAACGGAATCTACTGATATCTTAACAGGTCGTGATTTGAAATCACTACAGGCACTGCATGAAAAGCAGGGTTTGGCTCCTATCGCAAGTAAAGAAAGTAATGAGAGGGTCTTGCAGCTTTTGGAGCAAGCTCGAATAACGCAAAGAAGCGGAAGAAGTCATTTCAAAGCAAAATCAAGAGCATTCCATGAAATAATCATTAGGGAACTGGACAAATTGAGAACAGCTACCAGACCCAGGTCTTCCAAGAGACAATTCGATTTAACCAAGGAGCAGTGGCAAGCAGTGCTGCTGTCTCAGAAAAACGATACATCTCTGGTTATGAAACTTTCGGATCAAGGAGGAAATGTTGTATTGCAAAAATAAGTCCAGGTACCATGAGGAAGCTCTGAGATTACTAAGTGATGAACAATGTTATCTGCCTATCACAAAGGAGAAGTATAATATGAGCATCCAGGCGTTCTACGATCTGACTATGGGATGGCGGGACAGAGGTGTCCTGGTTCAGGGGAATATAACTTTTTAATGGTTAAATATCCAGTGGTCCCCACGCTCTATCACATACTAAAGATTCATTTAAAGTCTGCTTTCGGCATAATAAATGCTTAAGGTTATTAAGATCCTTAGTACTGACATAGCCTTTGAAGGACAATTATGACATATCAATAATTTTTCTGTGGACTGGTAATTATGCTTTTGACTGGCTGAATTTGTGATTATCGTGTGAAATGTAGAAATATATTGATCACTATCCTGGCATATAATCTAATTAATTCTTTTAACTGGGCAAACGCAATTAGAAGCCAGATTAACGTGTTTAGAAAATAAATCTATTTTAGTCGGCATTTGTAATTTGGTTTTTACAATACAAAAAGTTTTAAATGTGATACTTATGAAATATTTATAGAAATGAATATCTGTATGTATTGCATTAACCTTCTTTGACTCGTCAATAGAAGACCCAGTTGGCAGAATACTAGATGCAAGAGGATCTGAGACATGATACAGTTGGTCAATGAATGCAGTCTAAGATGGCCATCCCAGTGTTTTGCACATTTTTCAGAGATGTCTTTTAAAGTCCATAGTTTGTTTCCATAGCACTTCTGCCATCAAATGGTGTTTGTATATAAAAACAAAATGGGGAAAGAACTCTGACAGACCTGGAGGCCAAAACGCATCTGTCGGTTTGTCTGTCATGGATATAATAAAATCAGGTTATTAATAAACACTCCGTAGTGCTCAATGTTCTTTTGGGTAGAGAAAAGAGTCAAACACGAGATTGCCCTCACGAGACACAGCACCCGCCATGCTTGAGAGCGGTGGCTTCAAGGCAACAACAGGGAAACAAATATATATATATATATATATACATATATATATATATATATATATATATATATACATATATCACTTAAAAAACCATAGGTTTCACACATGTTATAGTTAGCTGTACATTTCACTCATAAAAAAACAATGAAATTCCAGGTTATAGTTAGATCAGGTGACTATAACTTGCGCGCCCACAATAAACTGCTGATGACGTCACATAGTACATCACTCATGACATGGTCAGTGACATCACTCATGACATCAATGATGACATCTGAAATTACACATTGTGGATTGCGGTCGCGCAAGTTATAGTTACCTGATCTAACTATAACGTGGAATTTCATTGGTTTTTTTACGAGTGAAACGTACAGCTAACTATAACATGTGTGAAACCTATGGTTTTTTAAGTGAATTTGCAAGGTTTTGTAAATGATAATTCCTAACTATAACGTGTGTGAAACCTATGGTTTTTTTCAGTGAATTTGCAAGGTTTTTTAAATGCTAAGTTATGTATTTATTTTTTATTTTTTTTTCTGGTTTTTCACTATGCGCACACCCTGCCCGCACGGTGCGCTTCGCGCACCGTTCGCGCGCTGTGGTCGCTCAGTGCGCTTCGCGCACAGAGCGCCCACGTTGCGCAGTCCATGCCGTGCGCGCCTCGCCTTTTTTTATGCAGTAACATTTGTTTTTTTCTCCCTTGTGGGTCCTTCAATTTATTTAATAAATGTGATTGTTACTTCTTTTATTTATTTTTTTTATTTTTTTTGCCGTGCACGTACGGTAAGCTTACCGTACGCGTACCCCGCGATTTTTTTTTTAAATTATTAAATTTATTTTTCGTACTTTTGGGTCCTTCTTGGACCCCCTGACAAACACTAGGGGGTCTGCAACTCTCTTCGTTGCCCCCGTTTCACGTTCCCCACCTTTGTTTCTCAGTGCGAGAGACAGAAAATGGCGGCCGACACTTCCTGATTTCGACCGATTCGAATGTTTACAGTCATGTAACCACCGATCAGAATTGAGCTCGCACACGGCACCGTACGCGTACGGTAAGCTTACGGTAAGCGCACGGAGCGCGCTTACAGATATATATATTGATTTAAATGCTATTTTCTCAGGACCTACTGAACAGATTTACACCAGACCTACAAAAGGCACATCCTTGACCTGAGGACTACCTCTCTG
Organism: Triturus cristatus; assembly: GCF_964204655.1. NCBI lineage: Eukaryota > Metazoa > Chordata > Amphibia > Caudata > Salamandridae > Triturus > Triturus cristatus. Next base: position 649,913,578 of record NC_140580.1, on the reverse strand, counting down.
CCAAATTTCAAGTAGTTCTGTTCAGCCGTTCGGGCTGTAGCTGTGTCTAAAGGTCCTATGGAAAAATGCATGGGGAAAACGCGTTTTGGGACCCCCCTTTTTTCTCAGCCCCCGCTTGACGAATCCCCCCGAGACTTTCAGGGTAGGAGCGGAGCGTAGCGCCCCATTAGTTTTGAAAATTTCGCAAGGATTCGTCGACCGGCGCCAAAGTTATTCCAAATAGAATGTTGCGGATTTCCTATGGAAACACGGTCCTAACTATAACTATCTACTGGCGACCGCCAGTATATATATATATATATATATATATTAACGCTCCAAATTCTTGAATTGTAAAGAATGTAAGCACTCACGGGTAGCGTGGCAACAGGTCATTTATTCCCGGAACAGACGCGTTTCGGCGGTCTGCCTTCCTCGGTGTTGACAACACACCAGGAAGCGCCATATTTTATACATTACATCTCCGCGTGGCATAATATAATAGACATAGACAGAGGACAGCGTACAGTGTGGGTGGAATCACCAGCGCCATCTTGTAATGTGTCGATATACATATATACAGTGCAAATCATACAATATATACATTATATACAAATTAATTCAAGGCGTTTGTAATTCACGCCGAAATCAAATATAGATCAATCATCAAAACTCAAATTAATGTATCACTGAAAGATGGCTGCCATACCACCTCTATTCATGATTAAGCCGTGTATCGGCAATGCTCGTGATGATGCCGTGTATCGGCTTACACTAGCTGTCAAGAACTCCATGATTTAGTACAATTAATCTAGTCTTGACACAAATAGCAAATTGGTAATCAAAACGGCCACAACAGCAGGTTGCCGCAGCCAGAGGACAAAATCCATAACACTTACATTATATATCCTGATAAACTATTATTCTAGATAACATATTAATTTCCCAAATGCACTGACAGCTCTTCATTACTGTTAAGACCTGACGGAAATTTTGACTGAAGGTCAATAATGTAACGTGATTCTAACCTCCGCAGTTTCTGCAGGCGGTCGCCACCTCTGATATTTTCTGGGACAGAATCTAGACCGAAAAACTGTAAAACATTCTTACTACTTGGATGTTTTTCTTGATAATGTCTCGCTACAGGGTAAGAAGCATCCCCTTTCAATATCGCCCTCCTGTGTTCTAGTATTCTGATTTTCAACGAGTGAATGGTGCTGCCTATATACAATAGGCCGCATGGGCAAACGAGACAGTAGACAGCATAGGGGGTACTACAAGTTAAAAACTTTCTAATGGGCTTTTTTAAATTCACATTGGGTATTGTGTAATTAAATACTCTATGGCTGTTAGAACAAGCCTTACACTTGCCACATGGAAAAAACCCTTGCATATCTTTCAAGGTGCCCTGTTGTGATGTTGGTTTGGTTAAATGACTGCTAACCAATCTATCTTTTAATGATCTTGCCTTTTTAAAGGTAATCATCGGATAATCAGGAATATCATCCCCTATGATGGCATCACTTTTCAAAATATGCCAATTTTTCCTTAACATCCTTTTCAAGAAATTAGACTCTGCAGAGTATGTCGTAATCATTCTGAATTTGCCTTCATGTGTATCGACCAAATCTTTCCTTGTAACTATCTTCTCTTCTAGCAGATGTTGTCTAGGAATACCTCTAACTTTATTGAGTGTTGTCTCAAGTAATGCCTGTCCATATCCTCTAATGCGAAATCTATTTACACATTGACTAGCTGCCAATTCAAAATCACAGGTTCTGGAGCTATTACGTTTTAATCGTAATAGCTCCCCATATGGTATACTCTGTATCAGTTTGGGGGGATGATTGCTAGTCGCAAAGAGGATCGAATTCCCCGCTGTGGCCTTACGGTACAAGGATGTTTCTAATTTCCCCTCAGAAATAAATACCTTTAGGTCCAGATAGTCCACTGCCACTGGACTTACTGTACCTGAAAAGTGTAAATTAAGGTTATTGGTGTTAAGATCCTCAATGTATCCTTCCGCTGATTCAATGGTGCCCTCCCAAACAATGAACAGGTCATCGATATAACGATACCATGCTTTTACCTGGCCTGTCACTTCTCCTTTTACATAGGTTCGGGACACCTGTTCCTCCCACCAGCCCACCAACAAGTTGGCGTAGCTGGGGGCGAAACAAGTGCCCATCGCAGTCCCTGAGATTTGTTTATAGTACTGATCACCAAATAGAAAAATGTTGTTTGAAAGGCAAAAACTTGTAAACTCAATCAACATGGAATTATGTTCCGCATATCTCAATTGTCGTCTATTGAGGAAAAACTGGACGGCTTGAATCCCATCTTCATGTTTTATACATGTGTACAGACTAGTAATGTCCAATACCATTAAAACATACTTGGAGTCCCAGTTTAGGCTATTCACTTTCCTCAAAAAGTCTTTCGTGTCTCTCACATATGATTTTAATTGTGACACGAATGGGAACAAAAAGTGGTCGATGAACATGGACATATGTTCTGTTAAACTCCCTTGTGAGGAGACTATGGGTCTACCTGGTGGATTAGCATTATCCTTGTGGATTTTAGGGATATGATAAAATGTTGCCACCAGTGGAGTAGTTTTCCTCAAAAATAGATACTCATCAGTCCCCAACATGGATTTATCATACCATTTTTTAATTAACAGATCATAACTCTGGACACTGGTTTGATAGAGTTCACGAGAGGATTTGATGTAGTAGTTGTTATCCGATAATTGTCTGAGTGCTTCAACACAATATTGCTCCCTAGTTTGTAGCACTACATTGCCGCCTTTATCTGAAGGCTTGATTATGATTGACGTGTCCTGCAATAAGCCATCAAGTGCTTGCTTCTCCTCCTTTGTCAAATTTTCACCGGAATTGCATTTTTGAGTCCTGCATCTGAATTTCACTAGATCTTTCACCATTGTATCAGAAAATGTATCTATAGTATCAAAAGGCATTTGAGGTACAAAAGTTGATTTTAATTTGAAGGGACTTACTTCCAGTTCTTGTTCAATGCCCACCGCTTTTGCTCTTGCAGCCGTATCTTCCGATACACTCCATTGAATGGATGTGCCAGAGTGCAGATTCTGCAGAAGTTCCACTCCAGACAGATCATTGCAGGTCAATATGTCCGTGGCAGTAATCCTTGCTCCTGCCGAAGTAGATTTCATTAAGTTCGGCCTCAATTTGAAGTATTTATGTAGCTTCAATTTGCGAATGAAATTATACAGGTCAATCCTGGGTTGCGTGAACTCCAACTTGCTAGTCGGACAGAAGGTCAGTCCTAGGGTAAGTACCTTAATCTCACTAGTTGTTAGTTCTTTCGACGTGAGATTAACCACTGTCAGATTAGATTCTTCTATTGGCGCTTGTAGTTCCTCTTCTTGCGCATCCACGTGGATCTTCCTCTGCCTCTGGCGGCCCCACCCTGATCAACGTGTTCTCCTGTTTGATATTCGGGTTTTTTCCATGTGGCAAGTGTAAGGCTTGTTCTAACAGCCATAGAGTATTTAATTACACAATACCCAATGTGAATTTAAAAAAGCCCATTAGAAAGTTTTTGACTTGTAGTACCCCCTATGCTGTCTACTGTCTCGTTTGCCCATGCGGCCTATTGTATATAGGCAGCACCATTCACTCGTTGAAAATCAGAATACTAGAACACAGGAGGGCGATATTGAAAGGGGATGCTTCTTACCCTGTAGCGAGACATTATCAAGAAAAACATCCAAGTAGTAAGAATGTTTTACAGTTTTTCGGTCTAGATTCTGTCCCAGAAAATATCAGAGGTGGCGACCGCCTGCAGAAACTGCGGAGGTTAGAATCACGTTACATTATTGACCTTCAGTCAAAATTTCCGTCAGGTCTTAACAGTAATGAAGAGCTGTCAGTGCATTTGGGAAATTAATATGTTATCTAGAATAATAGTTTATCAGGATATATAATGTAAGTGTTATGGATTTTGTCCTCTGGCTGCGGCAACCTGCTGTTGTGGCCGTTTTGATTACCAATTTGCTATTTGTGTCAAGACTAGATTAATTGTACTAAATCATGGAGTTCTTGACAGCTAGTGTAAGCCGATACACGGCATCATCACGAGCATTGCCGATACACGGCTTAATCATGAATAGAGGTGGTATGGCAGCCATCTTTCAGTGATACATTTATTTGAGTTTTGATGTTTGATCTATATTTGATTTCGGCGTGAATTACAAACGCCTTGAATTAATTTGTATATAATGTATATATTGTATGATTTGCACTGTATATATGTATATCGACACATTACAAGATGGCGCTGGTGATTCCACCCACACTGTACGCTGTCCTCTGTCTATGTCTATTATATTATGCCACGCGGAGATGTAATGTATAAAATATGGCGCTTCCTGGTGTGTTGTCAACACCGAGGAAGGCAGACCGCCGAAACGCGTCTGTTCCGGGAATAAATGACCTGTTGCCACGCTACCCGTGAGTGCTTACATTCTTTACAATTCAAGAATTTGGAGCGTTAATTTTATACGGCAGGCACCGCCGTATTACAGCACCCGACCGCGAGTGACTCGTTTTTGGTGCATTTGGAGCAGTCTCATATATATATATATATATATATATATATATATATATATATATAGTTATAGTTACAACCTAGTTTCCATAGGAAATCTCAAAATTCTATTTTGAATAACTTTGGCGCCGGTTGACGAATCCTCGCGAAATTTTCAAAACTAATGGGGCGCTCCGCTCAGCTCCTACCCTGAAAGTCTCGGGGTGATTCGTCAAGTGGGGGCCGAGAAAAAAGGGGGGTCCCAAAACGCGTTTTCCCCATGTTATTTTCCATAGGACCTTTAGACACAGCTACAGCCCAAACGGCTGAACAGAATTACGTGAAATTTGGCAGAGAGGTAGCCATAAGGTCAAGGAAGTGCCTTTTGCAGGTCTGGTGTAAATCTGTTCAGTATTTCCTGAGAAAATAGCATTTAAAAGCATATCAATATCTATACGCGCGCACCGTGCGCGCACTGTGCGCGCACCCTGCCGTGCGCGAGCGCAATTCTGATTGGTTGTTAGATGTCTGTAAACATTCGAATCGGTCGAAACCAGGAAGTGTCGGCTGCCATTTTGTCTCTCGCAGTCTGAGGGGGTGAAGAAAAAAGGTGGAGAACGTGAAAAGGGGGCAGAGTGAACAGTTCCTGACCCCCTAGCCTTGGTCAGGGAGTCACAGAAGGACCCCCAAGGGAGAAAAAAACAATCTTTTTAATTTTTTAAAAATCGCGAGGTGTGCGCACCCTGCGCGCACGGCACGAACTGCGAACCGTGGGTGCTCGGTGCGCAAAGCGCACCGAGCGCCCCTAGCGCGCGCAGGGTGCGCGAAGCACACCGTGCGCGCAGGGTGCGCGCACCTCGCGATTTAAAAAAAATAATAATAATTCACGGTGCGCGCACGGTGAAAATCCTGAAAAAAATAAATTAATAAATACATAACTTAGCATTTAAAAAACCGTACAAATTCACTGAAAAAACCATAGGTTTCACACACGTAATAGTTACGAATTAGCATTTAAAAAACCTTGCAAATTCACTTAAAAAACCATAGGTTTCACACATGTTATAGTTAGCTGGACATTTCACTCGTAAAAAACTAATGAAATTCCCCCGTTATAGTTACTGCAGCCAACTATAACTCACGCGACCGCAATCCTCTGCTGATGACGTCAGATATTACATCACTGATGACATATGTGTCTTCATGAAAAATAAATATTTGTAATATATGTATAGCTAAAGATTAATGGAAGAAGACATGGGTAAATAAGTGTCTAAATACAGTGATGTAATATCTGACTTCATCAGCAGAGGATTGCGGTCGCGTGAGTTATAGTTGCCTGCAGTAACTATAACGGGGGAATTTCATTGGTTTTTTACGAGTGAAATGTCCAGCTAACTATAACATGTGTGAAACCTATGGTTTTTTAAGTGAATTTGCAAGGTTTTTTAAATGCTAATTCATAACTATAATATGTGTGAAACCTATGGTTTTTTCAGTGAATATATATATATATTACCCGTGAACAAGAAGAGAAGTCTTCGAAACGCGTTGGGTCTAATCAATAAAAGGAAGGAAAATGAAATGCCGGTTGCCTTTAATTACTGCTCTGGAGTGCGTCTTCGAATGCAGGAACTTTGAAATATAAAATAATTGACGGCGATTCCAGTCGTGAAGACTGCACCACTCGTGAATTAAGAGGCCACACAGACACAGAACTACTCGCAGCCTGTGTATGGGAGAGCAGCTTGGCTTATCTAATGATCCGGACGGCTTTTTCCTGAAGCCCACTGTGGGCCAAGAAACAAATGAAAGGAAAATAAAAACGACAAAGAATCTGCAGCAGCACAAAATTCACCTTGGAGGCACTATGTACTACACACCCCAGCATGCAGCATAACAGTGAATAACAATAGAAAGCCCCACCTGAGGGCGGTAACATCATTTGCATCAAAAAGGGAGTGCTCTCCAATGAACAAGCTACTACAGACGTTTTACCCGTGAACAAGAAGAGAAGTCTTCGAAACGCGTTGGGTCTAATCAATAAAAGGAAGGAAAATTAAATGCCGGTTGCCTTTAATTACTGCTCTGGAGTGCGTCTTCGAATGCAGGAACTTTGAAATATAATATATATATATATATATATATATTTTACAGCAGCTTGTGATACACTCCCGCTTTCGTACGGAAATCACTAGTACAGACCAGCTTGTGCAGCATTATTTTTTTATTTTCTACTCCTCATATGTCAGGACGCGTTTCGGCCGTCCAAGCGGCCTTGATCACCTGATCGCACGTCACTGAAAGACCCGTTTTTAAAGTGCAAGTGCATGGATCAACAATAGACATAGATGACATACTCTGTTTTCCTTACTTTAGATCACTGAAAGTTAACCATCATTGATCATATTATAATTTATAAGGAAAACAATCTTAGTTGTATAATACACATGTATGCCAATAGTGCAACTCAAAAAATTAAAGCCTAAATGCATTAGTACTTGCATATAAATATGCATGTCTAAGTGAGTTATCTTAGGGCAAATGTATAATGAGAATGTCATTGATTGTTAAAATTACACTTAAGTTGATTCATTGCATAATATAAAGTGCTCACCGAAATAAAGTGCTATAGTTATATCCTTTTAAAGTATACACAATACTAAAAAATAGATATACTATGATACAATTAAAACCATGAAATATGTAACATTGCAACAAACAATCAGGAACATGAAATTGGAAGAGGATACTTTCTAGAGGGATATCATATATGCATTACAATTTATCTATAGAGGATCTGGTAGAATACCAATCAACCATGCTGTTTAAAATTAATTCAATAAAACCAGCTTGGTGACGCAGTTAAAACAATCAATATAAAAAAACAAACATAGATAAAACTACCCATGAAATTCCTCTAAAATTGATTGTAAAAAACCAGCGTCCACATAAACATAGCCAAATACAATACAGATAGCCATATAGTATAGGGCACCCTCTATTTCCAAATAGATATTAGAGTAGGGTGTGAAGATCTTCCGTCGTGTTTAAACCACCTGGCCATTTGCTATTAAACTCCAATATATAGTTGGTCTCAAGCCTACGGAGGGTAGCCTCCCTATCCCCTCCTCTTTTTGCTGTAGGGATGGACTCAATAGCAAAATAGTGAAGAAATCGCGGGTCACTATTGTGCGTGGCTTCAAAATGTCTAGCGACCGGGTAATTCTGATCTTTGTTTGTTATTGCCCTCAGATGTTGGAGGATTCGCTTATGAACTGCCAACTTTGTGCTGCCAATGTATTTAAGATGGCAGTCACATTCAAGGACATATACACAGAATTCCGTTTTGCAGGTTAGGTGTTGCTTTATTTCTCTATCATTGTTGGAGAAAAATGTCCTGTATTTTTTGGTATTTACACCAAATTGGCAGGCTCTGCAGCTTGTGCACTTAAAAAATCCTTTCCTTGCTGTGAGCCAGCTCTCCTTTTTACAGAGCTCCTGGCTATTTCTCGACAGGACATTACCCATACTAGTGGACTTTCTGAAGGCTATGGCTGGATTGTGTGGCATCAATTCACCAATCACGGGGTCATCTCTGACAAAGTGCCAGTTCCGTCTAACAATATTTCTCAATTGTTTCTCCTGTTGTGAATAGGTAAAAATTAAACGGACTGGCTCCACTTTGTCAGTAACTGTTTTGGTCTTATATTGGAGAAGTTTTTCCCGGGACTGAAGATTTGCTTTGGTTATGGCAGCTTTAATAACTTTGGGGCTGTATCCTCTATCTAAAAACCGTGCCTGACTTTCCATTTGTTTAATCTTCATGTCTGCTGGGTCACTGCATATGCGCTTAATTCTAAGCATCTCCCCATATGGGATACTATTTATAAGATGTTTGGGGTGTGCACTTGTGGCGTGTAACAGTGTATTACCAGCGGTCGGTTTCCTAAAAAGGGTAGGTTTTAATACATTATTGTGAACTAAAATTTCAACATCTAAAAACGTCACCGAGCTTTTACTAATATTAGATGTAAAATTTAAGTTAAATTCATTGTGATTGATATTTTCTACAAAATGTAAAACACCCTCCTCAGAACCTCTCCAGACAATAAATAAATCATCTATATAACGCCACCAGGAGACTATGTTATATATATTTTGACTGAAAAAACCATAGGTTTCAGGCCGGATATATTTAGGAATTAGCATTTAAAAAACCTTAGAAATTCACTGAAAAAACAATAGGTTTTAGGGGTGTTATAGTTAGCTGGACATTTCACTCGAACAAAACCATTGAAATTCCTCCGATATAGTTAGTTGTACTAACTACATCTCGCGCGCCCGCAATCCACTGCTGATGATGTCACATATTACATCATTCATGACATGGTCAGTGACATCACTGATGACATCTCAAATGACATCACTGATGACATCATCCAGTGAATGTGGTTTGGTTCGTCATTTAAATATGTATTATATATATAGCAATTTGCATTGAAGAATGAGTGGATATATAAATATAAATATCTGGATGGAGGATTTAGTAGCAGTGTGATTGACTGTTTACTTGACTAATTTATAGTGTCTCAATAAATATATTGGCTAGTGACTAAACTGTGTGAATATCTGTATCACTTTGTCAGTTGTTGTGTAAACTGCTGCACTAGTTGGTTACTAGCTACGTGAAAGTCTATATTATTTATTGATTAGTTAACTGGGTATTTTTATGGGAGAGTGAATGTGTGTGTGGTTCGGTGGGGGGTGTGTGACTGCCCAAAGATGTGTGAATAGTTGATTCAGTAGGTATATGAAGTTAAAACTACATGTTATAACAGTTGTTTGGGTGAGTGAATATCTTTATGGGTGTGGCGATGAGCAAATATGTGTCTCAATGGTACATGTCCAACAAACATGTAGAAAAATAAAAGCCAGTGTATGTGTCAGTTGTATATAAATAAGTATACATAAGACTCAGTGCTTGTATGAGTGACTATATGGATAACTGTATAGTTGTAATAGTGATTTTATAACACACTAAGTATGAGCTATTATCTATATGAATAGATGAAGTCGTGTTTTAATAAGTGTATAGCTAAGTAAAAGTAAGTATGAGCCATTGTTTGCATACGTGAGTAGGATGACTTCATAAATGATTAGGATGTGTGCTGGAGTGTAATGTCGATATAGGTGTATAAGTATATTTGATAGTGTTCTATTGATCATTGACAGCATGTATGAGTGAATCTATAGGTAAGTGATTAGATGTGTGTATAGATCTAGGAATCACTGAGTGTGTGTCTAGAAACTTGTATTGGTGTGTCAATGGTTTTAAATCTGGCACTTTGTATTTTACAGTTAGTGATGAAAGCTTGGTCGCCCCACTCACTGCTGCCGCTCCTGCCTGCCTTTGCCGCCTCCTGCCTGCAGATTCCTTCGCTCGCTGCCCGCTGCTCCTGGGAATTTCCCGCTGCTCCTGGGAATTTCCCGCCACCCAGCTGCTCCTCCCTCCCGGCTCCTTACTTATGACGCCCCCAGAGCGACCGCGCAGCGGACGCGCGCAGAGGGAGCGCCGATTGAGCGCCGAAGGTGCGCCAAAGGTAAGCCCGTCTGCGCCCGTCCGCGCCTGCACCGCGCCCAGCACCAGACCCCCTGGTCCTCGCCCTCGCCAGCACACCCTGCACATCTATGACGCCAAAACCCTCCACGCACTCAACGCCGGCCGAAACACCGCCTGCTACCGAGCCACCCCGAGACGCACCCACGGACCCTTCACCTGCCTGACCTGCCGCTTCACCGGCCTCCGACCCAACACCGCACCTGCTAAACCGAGCCCCAGCAACAAACACCTGATGTGCATCCTGCTCAACACCCGCTCCGTTCACAGGCATGCCGTCGAACTCTGGAACCTCCTCGACTCGACAGCACCAGACCGCCTTCCTGACGGAAACCTGGATGAACGCCTCCTCAGCGCCCGACGTCGCCATCACTGTCCCAGAAGGCTACAAAATCACCAGGAAGGACCGCGTCAACCAGACAGGAGGAGGCATCGCCATCATCCACAAGAACACCATCCGCATCACGACCAACTCCGATGACACCTTCACCTCCGCCGAACACCTCCACTTCCAGATACACACCGACCCCAAGACCACGCTCAGAGGCACCCTCGTCTACAGACCACCGGGAGCACGCACACAGTTCAGCGAAGACATCACAGACTTCGTCAGCCCGCACGCCATCAATTCCACCGACTACATCCTCCTGGGGGACCTCAACTTCCACCTGGAGGACAACCAGGACCGCAACACCACTGCTCTGCTGGCCAACCTGGCCAACCTCGGACTCAAGCAACTGGTAACCACCCCCACCCACTACGCCGGCCACACGCTTGACCCAGTCTTCTCATCCAGCAAATACGTCACCTTCAGCCACTCCACCAATCTCCAGTGGACTGACCACAGCTGCGTCCACTTCAGCTTCAGTAAAACGACGACCCACCACCACCCTCAACAAGCCCCCCGCAGGAGCTGGAACAAGATCACTGGCGACCAGCTCACCACCTTCCTCAGCCAGAACCCCCAAACCAGCTCAACGGACCCCAACGAAGCCGCCAACAACCTCACACAGTGGATCACCAACTGGGCAGACGCCCTCGCACCACTGAAGAAGAACCCCCCCAGCAGACGCGGCAGCAAGAAAGCCTCCTGGTTCACCGACGAGCTCATCACCTCCAAGAAGAACTGCCGCTCCCTGGAGAACACCTGGCGCACCAACCAGATCACAGACAACATGACGGCCCTCAAACACGCCATCCGCAAACACCACCAACTGATCCGCGCCACAAAGAAGACAGCCTTCAAGGAACGACTGGACAACAACACCCACAACAGCAAGGAACTCTTCAGCATCGTCAAAGAGCTCTCCAACCCTGACGCCGGAAACAATGACATCACTCCCTCACAAGACCTCTGCGACTCCCTCGCAGCCTTCTTCCACGACAAGATCGCCAACATTCACAACTGCTTCGGCCCACCAACCACGAACCCCACCACCGAACCGATGCCCCCCACCGCCACCCTCCGCACCTGGACCCCAGTCAGCACCGAAGACACAACACGCACAATGAACACCATCCACTCCGGATCCCCTACGGACCCCTGCCCACACCACATCTTCAACACGGCCGACCACATCATCGCATCCCACCGCCGCGACATCATCAACGCCTCCTTCAACACCGCCACCTTCCCGGAGTGCTGGAAACACGCCGAGATCAGTGCCCTGCTGAAGAAACCAACTGCAGACCCCTCCGACCTCAAGAACTACCGCCCCATCTCGCTCCTCCCGTTTCCTGCCAAAGTCATCGAGAAGACCGTCAACAGACAGCTAGCCGCCTTCCTCGAGACCAACGGATCCCTCGACCACTCGCAATCCGGCTTCCGAGCCAACCACAGCACGGAGATCGCCCTCATCGCAGCCACAGACGACATCAGATCCCTAATGGACAACGGGAAAACTGCGGCCCTCATCCTCCTGGACCTCTTCGCAGCGTTCGACACTGTCTGCCACCGCACCCTGGTACAGCGCCTGAACAACACCGGCATCCAGGAGAAGGCCCTGGAGTGGATCACCTCATTCCTCGCCGGAAGAACCCAGAGAGTCCGCCTCCCCCCGTTCCGGTCAGCGGCCACCGAAGTCATCTGTGGCGTTCCACAAGGGTCATCGCTCAGCCCCACCCTCTTCAACGTCTACATGAGCCCCCTCGCAACCATCGCACATCAACACAACCTCAAGCTCATCACCTACGCCGACAACACTCAGCTGATCCTCTCCCTCACCATTGACCCAGACGCCGCTAGAGCCAGCCTACACGAAGGGATGAAAGACGTCGCCGAATGGATGAAGAACAGCCGCCTGAAACTGAACTCAGACAAGACGGAGGTCCTCATCCTGGGATCATCACCCTCCGCCTGGGACGACTCCTGGTGGCCCCCCGCCCTGGGAGCCACCCCCAAGCCAACGGATCACGCACGCAACCTAGGCTTCATCTTGGACTCCTCCCTCTCGATGACCAGACAAGTCAACGCGGTCTCGTCTTCATGCTTCAACACCCTGCGCATGCTTCGAAAGATCTTCCAGTGGATCCCCACCGAGACCAGGAAGACGGTCACCCAGGCCCTCGTCACCAGTCGGCTGGACTACGGGAACGCCCTCTACGCCGGCACCGCCGCCAAACTCCAGAAGAAACTCAAACGGATCCAGAACGCCTCAGCACGACTCATCCTGGACATCCCCCGACACAGCCACATCTCCGGACACCTGAGAGACCTGCACTGGCTCCCCGTCAACAAAAGAATCACGTTCCGACTCCTCACCCACGCACACAAGGCCCTCCACGACCTGGGCCCCAAGTTCCTCAACAGCCGCCTGACCTTCCACAAGCCCACCCACCAGCTCCGCTCAGCCAGCCTCGCTCTCGCCACCGTCCCCCGCATCCGCAGAGCCACCGCCGGAGGAAGATCCTTCTTCTACCTGGCAGCCAAGACATGGAACTCCCTCCCCATCCACCTCCGGACAACGCAAGACCATCTCGCCTTCAGGAAGCTACTCAAGACCTGGCTGTTCGAGCAGTAGCGTTCCCCCCCCCCCCCCCCCCAGCGCCTTGAGACCCTCCGGGTGAGCAGTGCGCTATACAAATGCCTATGATTGATTGATTGATTGATTATACTAGTGTATGATGAGGTGTATCTGATTGTCACATGGATGATGTCATCAGTGATGTCATCAGTGATGTCATTTGAGATATCATCAGTGATGTCACTGACCATGTCATGAATGATGTAATATGTGACATCATCAGCAGTGGATTGCGGGCGCGCGAGATGTAGTTAGTACAACTAACTATATCGGAGGAATTTCAATGGTTTTGTTCGAGTGAAATGTCCAGCTAACTATAACACCCCTAAAACCTATTGTTTTTTCAGTGAATTTCTGAGGTTTTTTAAATGCTAATTCCTAACTATATAAGGCCTGAACCCTATGTTTGTTTCAGTGAATTTCAAAGGTTTTGTAAATGACAATTTTTAATGTATTAATTGTTATACTGATTTTTTTATACTGATTTACTACATTTTTTAAACTATTTATTTTTAGATATTTTTTTAAATTACATTATAATTACATTATACATTACAATACAAAATATACTTTCTCAGAATGAATTACTTTAGTTGAAATACTTTGCAAATAGGCAATAGACTTTTAAGTACAGTAGTTACAGTTGTGCAAAGGGCAACACTATTTCAAACATAATGCAACATGGAGCTCAATGTGAATTTCTAGTCAAATGCAATTAGTTACTTTATGGATTACTTTTCTAACCACAGGACTGGATCCTAGATTCAGTCCTTGGACATCTCCTGTAAACAGTTGAGTAAAAGCGTTTTGGTTAGTAGTGATTTTTAAGGACTATTATTGTATTTTAAAAGTTGACAGAATTTTTTTCACATAGAATCACCAATGTTATCCTACGGCAGAAAATTCACTTAGCAGGTAAGTGGTGTTATCGTTACTTTTTCTTACTCAGTGGTGAATCCTGGATCCAGCACTGGTGAATATCCTGTAAACAGTTGAAAGAATGTGTTTAAGTCATACAGACGATTTTTTAGGAATATTTTTAGTTTGTGAAAATAGACACTTAGAAACTTTTCTGCTGAAAACCACACAATGGATTCCTATGGAAGGAAATACAAGTTACTGGTAAGTACGCTTAGAATTACTTTTCAGGGTCAGTGCTGGGCTAAAGGATGCAGCCATAGGTTCTCTCGTGATAACAGGTGAGTAAATCGGAATTCGCAGTTCGACTGATTTTAGAGGAATATTTGTACGTTTCAAAATTGGACACTTAGAAACTTTTCTGCTGAAAACCACACAATGGATTCCTATGGAAGGAAATACAAGTTACTGGTAAGTACGCTTAGAATTACTTTTCAGGGTCAGTGCTGGGCTAAAAGATGCAGCCCTGGGTTCTCTCCTGATAACAGGTGAGTAAATCGGAATTCGTAGTTCGGCTGATTTTAGAGGAATATTTGTACAATGGTGAAGGAAGGGGGCGGGGCCTGAGGTGACGTGTGCAAACACGCCCTGTGGCACGTTTTAAGTTGGGGAATTAATTTCTCTTCAATCCTGCGGTCCCCTGGGGGCCAACTAGCCCACCAGGTATCTCCAGTATGCGCCAGGGAGCTGCGTTGCAGAGAGGTGTTTAGAGGCCATGCCCCTTCTTACAACACTCTGCAACGCAGCTCTGTGGCACTTACTGGAGGTACCTGGTGGGCTAGTTGGCCCCTAGGGAACCTCTGGATTGAAGAGGGATGAATTCCCCAACTTAAAACGCGTCCCGTGGCGCGTTTTAAGTTGGGGATTAAGTCCCCTTGAATCCTGAGGTCCCCTGGCGGCCCACTAGGCCACCAGGTACCTCCAGTAAGCGCCACTGAGCTGCGTTGCAGAGAGGTGTAAAAAGGGGCGTGGCCTCATTACACCTCTCTGCAACGCAGCCCCCTGGCGCATACTGGAGGTTCCTGGTGGGCTAGTTGGCCCCCAGGGATCCCCAGTATTCAAGGGGAATTAGTTCCCCCTCTGCCAACGCGCCAGGGGGCGCGTTTGCAGAGTGGTGTAAGGAGGGGGCGTGGCCTCCAGCCCGATCCCGTCTTTTTTTTCTTCTTTTTTTTTAGAAGGGGGCTGTGTAGCCCCCCTTCTTTTTCTATTTTTTTGGCCCTGGGGACCCCATCCCCCAGGGCCTGCCCCCAATTTCTATTCATAAAAAAAAACAAAATCGGGAAGGGGGCCTCCCTCCCGAGGCCATAATTTGCCCCGGGGACGCCATCCCCAGGGGCATGGCCCTTTTGTTTAAAAAATGTTTATTATGGAGCGGGGCTGCGTAGCCCCCCTCCTGCGGCCACTTAAGGCCCCGGGGATCCCATCCCCCGGGGCCAGCCATTGTTTTAATATTTTATATTTTTATTTTAGTTTTTTTAATGGGGGAGGGGGCCGCGTGGCCCCCCTCCCGGGCCACTTCTGGCCCCGGGGACCCCATCCCCCAGGGCCTGGCCTCTCGTTGGGACCGTGGGGGTTCCCCAATCCCCCCACGGTCCCAGCCGGCTCCCCGCCTCCTGCGGGAGCTGGCATTGCTTTTCCACACAGGTAGTAGCTAACATGCTGCTCCCCATGTGGAAAAGCAATCTGCTTTGCTTTCCCTGCTCTCGCTTCAATGAAGCAAAGCAGTTTGCAATGGCAGGGTGGGAGCCGCGAGGCTCCCGCCCTGCCATTGCAAACAGCAGTGTCCCGGGGGTGGGCACCCCGGGACACTGCAGGAGCCGGCCTATACAAGGCTCCAGGAGGGGGGCTGCGTGGCCCCCCCTCCCACATTGTGAAGTTGCCCCGGGGGTGGCGGTCCCCGGGGCTGGGGGGGTCTGAGAGCCCCCCACACCAAATGATTTGAAGCCTCGGGGCTGGCGGTCCCTGGGGCTGGGGGGGCCTGAGAGCCCCCCCACCCATTTTAATGATGCCCCGGGGGGTGGCGGTCCCCGGGGGGGCCATGAGCCCCCCCGCCAATATTATGTAAGAGCCCAGGGGGTTGTGGTCCCTGGGGCAGTGTGGGGGTGAGTGGGACCCCCCCACACTAAATTTTTATTTTGCCCCCAGGATTTGGCCCCCCGAGGGCAAATTAGCATATGTAGCGTGGGAGTCGGTGCTAATTTATTTTTTTCTATCGACAGGATGCGCGTATCCAGCGCGCATCCTCCCGCTTTTAAAAACATTTTTTTTTTGGGCCTTGGGGGTCCTTGTGGGATCCCCTGAGCAGGCCTAGGGGGTCAGTGTGTTTCTACCCTGCCCCCTTTTTGCGTTTTGCGACCTTTTTTGGGGGGTTTCTTGTGCCTCGGTTCTATACAAGATAGCTGTCAACACTTCCTGATTCAGAGTGTTGGCAGCCAATTAAAATTCAGCTCGTGATCGGGAGGGTGCGCGCTGGGTGCGCATAGGGTGCACGGATCCTCCGAGGCCATAGATATATATCTACTTTTAACTGTAATTTTCTCAGGAACTACTGAATGGATTTACACCATTTAAGCAAAAGGCACAAGTCTGAACTGAGGACTACCTCTTTGCCAAATTTGGTGTAATTCCGTTCAGCAGTTCAGGCTGTAGCTGCGGCTAAAGGTCCTATGGGAAAATGCATGGGGAAAACGCGTTTTAGGACCCCCCTTTTTTCTCGGCCCCCGCTTGACGAATCACCGTGAAACTTTCAGGATAGGAGCGGACCGGAGCTGGCCAAAAGTTTGGAAAATTTCGTGAAGATTTGTCAATCGGCGCCAAAGTTATTCCAAATAGAATGTTGCGGATTTCCTTTGGAAAATAGTTCCTAACTATATCTACCTACTGGCGATCGCCAGTAGGTAATATATATCTTCAATTGAATCAGCGAAGTAGGGACGCCCAGCCACCCGGGTTGGGGCTTGGATGGGGTCGCCACCGTAGCAATACTTCAAATGACCTGGCCTGGAGTAGCTCGTTTTTTCGCTGAAAGTTGGAGGCGAAAGCCTTCGTTTG
This sequence comes from Triturus cristatus, assembly GCF_964204655.1. NCBI lineage: Eukaryota > Metazoa > Chordata > Amphibia > Caudata > Salamandridae > Triturus > Triturus cristatus. The sequence goes on along the minus strand of NC_140580.1, from coordinate 649,896,418 downwards.
GAATATGAATATATATATATATATACACACACACACACTCCCTCCTGGCAGTCGCCTGTAGATAGTTATAGTTAGGACCATGTTTCCATAGGAAAATCATTTTTTGGCATGCCTATATCTTTGGTGCAGTTTGACGGATCTGTACAAACGTTTCCCAAAGAACTTACCCAGTGATTCTTGTTACGCATGGAAAATGTTTCGGGGCGATCCATCAAGCAGGGGCCAAGAAAATAGGGGGGGGGAGGGGCAATAAAAAGTGTGTTTCCAATGTTAAGACCCATAGGAGTTTTGAACACGACTACAGCCCGAATTGCTAGACGGAATTATATCGAATTTGGCAAAAAGGTAGATTTGGTTACACAGATAACGCTTTCAGTTATTTGGTGTAAATCTGTTCAGTAGTTGGTGAGAAATTAAAAGACATCCAAATTTTTATATCTGTGGCCGTGACAACTTTGCAAATAAAAACAAGCTCGTGTAGAGATCTGCAGAGCTCTGATTGGCTGCCAACTTCAACCAGGAAGTGTTGGCAGCCATCTTGGGACTCCGCTTCAGCAGAGTCCCAAAAAACCCCACAAAGAACAAGAAAAAGGGGCAAGGTACGAATACCCTAACCCTGTAGGCTAGGTGTAGGGGTTTCAGAGGGACCCCACAATGGCAAAAAAAGCTTTTTTTTTCAAATTAATTTTGCTGTGAAATGGCGAAAATGCACAGCAAAAACAACAAAAAACAAGCGCGAGCTCCCATGCTTGTTTTGAAAAGGGTGCCTGGGTGGGCCAGCTCCCTGGGCATTTTATAGAAAAAAGGGGGGGCGCACGGGCCCCCCTCCTGAGGCTCTTTGAGCCCCGGGGACCACCACCTCCCCAGCGCTTTGTTGTTAACAAAGGAGGGGGGCCATGTGGACCCGCCTCCTGGACTTTCAAGAAGCGCTCGGAACCACCACCTATCCGGAGCAATAAAAAGAATTTGCAGGGGCCGTGCAGATTCTCCCAGGCCCTGTGGACCACCACTTCCCGAGGTCTAAAAAATAAATAATACAGGGAGGGGAGCCGTGCAGCCCCCTCCCAGGCCATATTTGGCCTCAGGACCACTACCTGCCCGGGGCTGGCCCCGCAGCCCCACTCCTGGAGCCAGTTATGGCCCTGGGGACCGTTACCCTGGGGTGCCGGCCCCCGGGACATAGCTGTTTGATTTTGCTTGGTGGGAGCTGACAGTTCCCGACCAATCAAAAGCAAACACTCCGCTTCCAGCAGGCGGGAGCTGTCAAAGTGCTCCTGCTTGCTGAAAGGGGAGGTTTCATCTCTTTCCCTGCCTGCAGGCATGTGGGCAGGGAAACAGATGAAACGATTGCTCTCACACACAGGGAGTAGCATGTTTAGCAGCTCCCTATGTGTAAGAGCAGTGCTGGTGCCCGCAGTAGGCGGGGAGCTGGCTGGGGCCGTGGGGGCCTTGCGACTCCCCCGTGATCCCCATCTTGCACACTGAGTGCCCTGGTTGGGACCGGGGCACCCAGGGACATATGGCCGAGGGATGGAGTCCCCGCGTCTGAAAATGGCTCAGGATGGAGAGCCGCGCAGCCCCCGCCCCCATTAAATTACAACCGGGCCCCAGGGGATGGGGACTCAAAGGGGCTGCGCAGACCTCCAACCACATTACTTAATGGCAGTCTCCGGGAGATGGGGTACCTGGGGCTGTTCTAGCCCTGATGCTAATTTCACAAAAATGAAACCTGAACAGTAAAAAGCACTTACACATATAAACAAAGCAGGTGCACCTGTTGAAGCTCTACTTCTGTAAAGGATATATGATCCTAACTCCTGGGCTTAGTGAAGGCAAAACAAGTGTGTTTTCTCTGCAATTCCATATTGAAAAACGATCTGGAATCCTTTGTAAAGGCGACAGCATTGTTGATCTATTGGACCACAATCTGTATGTACCTGTATCTGTTACGAGTGGGTTCTTTCTTGTCCTGTCCTGGTGAGAGCAGAGTCTACGGTTCTCCCTTTAAATTGCTAGGAGTATGCAAGTGTGGAAATCAATTGGATGCTTCCCCATTTGGCCTTGCCCACCTTAGAAGTTTCCAAAGGTCTTACTTCCTTTTGACGGGATGATGGACAGCTTAATAGGCGCCTCCCTGCAGTACGTTAGCCAGCAATTTTGGTAAGGATTTCTTTTGAGAGTTTCAAAAGATAAGTTTATTAAGCACATAAGGATGTACAACAATGCTTCTTACAATTAATCATCAAATATTATACAAAGCAGAAAATCAATAATGCATATAGGCTGGTTATTAAAGTCATGGTTATAGCAAGGGATAACAAAAAGAAAAGACTTAATGCATTAAAAGGCATAGACTTGAAACTAAAGTGGAACGAGATAAGAAAAACAAAAAAATAAAAAATCGAGTAGATAATGATAGTCTAAATATAAAAGAGTTCAGGGAGGTTGAGCAACTTCTTATACAAAGGGAATGGGAGCAATATATATCTTTTAGCACAGTCATCTAAAAATTGCGTAATGGGAGACCATAGTTGTAAACAATTTCTTAGCAAGAAACATAGGAAATACTAAATTTGTGGCCATCCTATGATTATGACAAACAACGTACCACCAAGCTAAATATGAGAGTTTGAATGCATCCTTCTAGTTTTTCATAATCTGTTGGAAGGCCACTGCTAGTAATAAGTCAATAATTTGTATTTCAGCTTTCTTTGTATTCCAACTTGTAGACAGGCTACCAAGTAAAATGTTGGCAGGTGAAAGGGGAACGTAGGCGTGAAATATGGTATTAATCTGCCACCAGACTTGTTGCCAAAAGTTAACTACACATGGGAATGTGAATAGTAGGTGATTTAAATCAGCGTGTGCAAGGGAACATGACCAACAACTATCAGGAGTTCTGATGTGCATTTTATGTAGGATGGTTGGTGTTAAGAGAAGTCTGTTATAAATGAAAAAAAGAGTTTGTGTGTTATTAGCTGCTCTAAATGATTTTCTGATTTTCATCCAAATTTTATTCCATGATGGAAAAGACCATTGTGTACCCAGGTCAGATTCCCAGGAAAGCTCTGTTTTTGTTTTCTCTCTCTCGAAGGGAGGTTGTGAGAGGCGATAATAAATAGTAGTAGCTTTTGGTGATATACGGAGGAGATTATACCATGTAGAGTCTGTTAGCGGAGATGGAGAGGTTAAAGATTTAAACTGAGATCATGCCTCTAATATTGCGGTACGTAAAATTTAACATTTGTGATGAACTGAAGGCAGCAGTTGAAAGAAGGAGCATGCATCTGAGAATGAAAGAAAGGTATCTTTATCAACCAATTGATGGACCCACAGTATACCTTTATCTCTCCATGATTTCCAATGAATAGGTTTATTTTTAACGTGTATGTGTTTGTTACGCCATATGGCGGAGGTGAGAAATGATATTCAAACAAAAAAGATCTGGTTAATCCGGGCAATAACCATTTGTTTTAAGTGGGAATGGTGATGGGGGGGTCCCTACCTCAACCCAACTACTACTTGACCAAAATCACAGTTTTCGGTCCAATCCCCTAAACCCACAGTTCAACTTATATAAAAAATGAATGTAAGTGAAGGCACTTGCAAAAAACATACCCTCAACAAATAGGTGTATGTGTACCACAAAGAAAATGTGTGTAGAAATGAGAAAGTACCTCATGGGCGCACCACCAGAGGAGCTACTGGCAGGTTCTCACCAGCTTGCCCACGTTTTTATCATCATTGGTAACTTTCTCAGGTAGAAAAGAAATTAGTGTCCAGTGAAGAAAGTGTAAAGAGGTGTAGTGTGTGATTGAATTATCACTAAAAGTAAAGAGTAAAGTCCCCGTAAAAAGCAATAGACAGAGTATCTCAAGTAGTAATAGAAATGAGCTAGGACTCACATGTATGAATGCAACCTTTTTAATTCGAAAAAGGGAGCCTGCTCAACATTAAAAACACAGCATGTTGTAAACCATTTCAAGGAAGGTCAACATGTTTCATTGCCTGTAAATCTTTGCAGCAAATTCGTCAGGGCTTCGAGGTCAGCAAGTACCTCACTGGACATCTGACATCAAGTAAGTAGCGAGTGACCAGTGGAAGCCAAGGGCCCGCATACCAGCTTCCACAATGTCAAAAGGGGGTGTTTGTCTTACACTTAACCCTTGACGCCAGGAATGAGATAATGCTCGTCGGATAGCGATGAACCAATAGGCAACGGATGTGCTGTTTTCCAAGGGTTAAGTAACACCCCTTTTGACATTGTGGAAGCTGGTATGTGGGCTTCCACATACACCCACTCACAGACCCACTCACATACCCACTCACAGATCCACTCATGCACTCACTCACAGACTGACTCACGCACATGGGCGCACTCGTACAGCCACTCAAGCACTCTCACAGTTACTCATAAACCCACTGAGACACTCACTCAGACACTCATGCACCCATTGAAACACTCACTGACACATCCACTGAGACACTCATGCACTCTCTCACACACTCATTCTCAAAGGTTACAGGTTACAGTTACTAAATAAAATTGAAAAACCTTTAAAATTCACTTAAAAACCAAAGGCTACAGGGATGTTATGATTTGGAAATGGAACTTTTTTTAAAGTAGAAATTCACTGAGAAAAACAAAAGTTACAGGGATGTTATAGTTAGGAAATAGATTTTTAAAAACTTTAGAAATTCACTGAAAAAACACAAAGGTTACAGGGACGTTCTAGTTAGGAAATAGAATTTAAAAAAAACCTTAGAAATTCACTGAAAAGAACAAAGTTTACAGGGACGTTATAATTAGACTCAGATTTCACTCGTACAAAAGCATAGAAGTTCAGCAATTATAGTTACCTGAGCTCACTATAACTTACGCTCCTGTAATGCACTGCTTATGACCTCACATATTACATCACGCATGACATGTGACATCACTGATGACATCTCAAACGACTCACTCACACATACAGCTACTCACATATCAACTAACGCACCCATACAGCCACTCACTCACACTCACACCCATACAGCCACTCAGACATCCACTCACACACTGATACAGTCACATATCCACTCTGATGAGATATTTTAGAAATAGTATGAATAATTACTAGTACAGAAAGAATAGTAATTGCTCTAGTTTAGTATATATCTATCTTTCAGTCTCAGAAACGTTTTCGAAACACTTATACTCACAGGATAATGTCATCCGTGATATAATCAGTGATGTCATTTGAGAGGTCATCAGTGATGTCACTGACCATGTCATGAGTGATGTAAGATGTGATGTCATAAGCAGTGCATTGCAGGGGGTGAGTTATAGTTAACTCAGGTAATTATACCTGCTGAATGAAATCTGAGCATAACTATATCGTCCCTGTAAACTTTGTTTTATTCTATGAATATATATGAATAAAAATACACACAATCATAAAGATCCATACAGTTAGAGTTAATATATAATGGAATAGAAGCAAAGATGCTCTTCAACTTATTCATGTAACAAAAGGAGATGTAAAATCCTTTGATTTCCTTAACACCTTTGAAGAGTTAATGGATTTCAGTAGCATATATTCCCTATAAAGGGAAATAAAAGATTTCTCTGATAGAGAACCATTAGTTAAAGCTGAACAAATAATCAAATACGAGAGTGACTAATGCCAAGAGCTCGAATATAAAATGGATAGGGGAAAAGCAAATATGATTTCCAGAAGTCCATTTGTAGATTTTTTGGGGAGTTTATTAGGACAATAAACAGCACACAATAATTAACATAAGCAAAGATATCCAAAAAGAGCAGGAGTGATAAGCATAAAATACAATACATAGCAAAATAGTCCTATTGAAATATATATAAAAATATGAAAAAATATATATGCTACGCTGTAAAAAAACATGGAAATGTAAAAGGTGGATGGGATGGGGAATAAAAAAATATATAACTACGCAATAAAGATTACAAATTAACAATAATAGAAACTATAGACATGAAAAAGAGAATATTGCGCATATATATATATTTGTAACACTGTATAAAGGTTTAATAATATAAATATAAAGAGGTAGATGAATGAGTTCAAGGGGGCTTCTGTACTTCAGCAAACAGAATAATGGTTTTATTTACAAGTGAACTAGAGTGGGATAGGTAAGCAGACATGGAAAGCCATAATAGTTATCTCTTTATAGCCAATGATATAGGAGAGACATAGTTGGTGTCTAATCTATGATGAAAGAAGATGGCATTCCGCCAAGATCTAAAAGTAATGTTGTGAGGTTGTTTCCAATTGGACGTTAGTAAATCAAAAGCAACAGCTAGTAATAAATCTATCAATATACGACTTGGAGTTAAGTGAGCCATTGAGGAGCTACACTGCCCAGGAAAACATTTGTTAAGAAAAATGGAATAATAACCTTGAAAAACTATTTAATTTGTTGCTAAACCAGTTTCCACAACTGGGGAATGGAAGGACATTCAAACAGCATTTGTTTTAAATCCGCATTTGAGCAAGAACAGGATCAGCAAGAGGAACTTGAGGTTGGAGATAAGGATTTTAGGGTCATGGAATTAAATAATAAACAGTGGTAAACAATGTAAAGAGTCTTTGAAGCCCGAGTACATTTATGAGGCTTAAGCCATATCTTATTCCATAGAGAAGTAGGCCAGCCTTCCACCAAATTTTTTCCCAGGTTAACTCAATCTTTAAATTGGTCCTGTCAGAGGTTACATGCAGTGATATACAAATACTAGAGGCAGAGGGGTTACTGCGTAATAATGGGAAAAGTATAGCTGATGTAGAGGGAAAGGAAGATGTATGAGGTAATATGGAAATGTAATGAGTGAGGAAGGTGCATGGAAGTTCATATTGTGTTCTAGCGGTAGATGGTTTGAAAATTTAGTTTGGAGATCAGAAAAGGATACAATCTGATTTTCATTAAAACGTTGTGCTAACCAGTACAATCCTTTAACTCGCCAAGTTTTCAAGTATATAAAATGATTGGTAACTCATAGAGATTTATTGTAGCAAATAGGTTGTCGTTGAAATGTAGCAACCGAGGGATTGGTAGAGAGTAAAAGAGGTGCCAAAATGTTACGAGAAGGGGTAATAACAGGAGTACATAATTGAGTGGGATTTGTTGTGAAAGCGAGAATTTCTTTAAAATCAAAAAAGGGAAATAACAGACCTTTCTAACACTATCCGTAAAGGAGTATGTAAGGGGGGAATGTCCAAAGAGAGTCATTGAGCAGATTGTTTTAAAGATAAAGCATAATGATATTTTATTTAATCTAGAAATTTAAGGCCATCATCAGATTTATCTCTTTTTAAAGTTGATAAAGCTATAAGAGGTGATTTGCCTTTCCAAAGAAATTTTGATAAAAGGGAATCTATTCTTTTAAAATAGTAATCAGGAATGTGAAATAGAATCATAGAAATAATATATAAAATCAGAGGAGTGAGCATAATTTTGATTGAATCGATGATGCCCCACAAAGAGTGAAATAGTGGAGCCCAGCGGGTGACATTATCATTTAATGTCTTAGGAATATAATCAAAATTTAATTTAAGAGTGTCTTTAATGGTCCGTGAAAACCATAGCCTTAAATATTAGATTTCTGTTGGTTGCCAAGTAAAACCTGTGTGAGCAAAAAGTTACTTATTACACAAGACAGTTAATAGGTAATATTTCAGATTTATCAATATTGAACCGATAACCTGACAAGTGGGAGGAAATAGTGACTTGTTCAAGGAAAGGAGGAAGGGAGATGGTAGGGTTGGAGCAATAGAGGAGGCTGTCCTCAGCATAAACTGACATCTTAATTGGTTATGCCCCAATTTGAAAGCCGGAAATGTGTGGGTCCTTTCAAATTTTGGTTAAAAGGGGTAGAATGCAATAATAAACAAAAGAATTGACAGCGAACAACCTTGACGTACACCTCTAATTAAAGAATAGTGCACGATTTTTTATAGTTGGTCAAAATGAAATGGAAAAGTTATTGGTAAAAATTAAAAGAGACAGAACCAGAATAGAGTCTTTAAGAAACAGTACAAGGACCACTCTTTTTAAAGACAAGGCTATTTTAAATGAATTTGTTAACTTTTATACAAATCTTTTTTCCCCAGAGACACAACCCTCACAATCGGATTTGGCCAAATACTTTCAATCCATCATATGTCCTCGATCCCAGCATATTGATTTCAACCCGCTGGGTGCAGATATTTCATTATAAGAAATCACCCATGCAGTCTCTATACTACAAAGAGGAAAAGCACCTGGATCTGATGGTTTTACTATTGAATTTTATAGTCATACTGCAAAACTCCTCCTCCCCAACCTTCTATTTTTCTTTAATTTATTCATCACTAGTGGTACTTCTATTGGCTCCTTCCAGAACGCCATGATTTGTTTAATTCCGAAAGATAATAAAGATCTCATGGAATGTAATAACTATCCCTCCATTTCTTTAGTTAATACTGACTTTAACACTTTCACAAAAATGTTAGCATTGCGCATTGACCCTATTTTGCCTGATCTCATAGGTCCAGAACAATCTGGTTTTGCTAAAGGCTGACTGACTTCTGACAATGCTCATGAGTTTTTTTAACATTCTAAGTAAGGCATCCATATTGGACCACCTATTGCTGCTATTGCTTTGGATGCAGTCAACGCTTTTGACAGGATCAGTTGGGAATTCATCTTTCATGTAGTAAAATGAATTGATTTTCCACCTAAAACTAGCCTAATGGCTAGAGAGGTCGACCTTGAAGCTTGATGCTCAACATCCTGTGATTCTGGGCAAATCACAAATCGCTAGTGCCTAACAAAATGAATGTGTCCGCTTATAACACAACTGGTGCTCATGGAAAGGGCTCTGATACCTTCAGGTCGAGTTCGCGCTATATGAAACTCCAAAATATAAACAATTTAAAATACATTTGTACATTTTTATCATAACGAAGCGGTCTCCTTTAAAGAGCACTAGCCCACTGTAGAAACTGTCATGTGTGTTATATTAGTAAAGTGTATGGCCTATATTCCTCCAATCTTCAAAGGTGAAGAAAGATTAGCCAAACTGAGTAGATACAATCTCGTGTCCACAAGGCCTAACATAGGCTTTAGAGTGGATGCTTTAGGCAGTTTCAGGTTGTAGTATGTCATTCACCTTAACAGTAAAAATTAAACTCTTACTCCTTCCAAGCCTAGGTAGCAGTTTCAAAAAGAGCAGTTCAGTCTGAACAATAATAAGAAGAAATATTTTGGGTGAGCAAAATGGAAAAAGAAAGCGAACGCAACAAAATTGTAAAAGCTAAATCAAAGGTGGAAGACATTCGTCGTACTCCTAGAACTATTTAATTCACAAGAAAAAGAAAACAATCCCCATCCCCTCCTGTCCAGAGGGAAAATAAAAGTCCTGTTCAGGCAATTTAGTTTGTAAATTGCTAACTTCAGATCCATTATTTTTATTCTTACTTTAAACTTACTTACAACCTTAACTGTTGATTGACACAAATCAGTTGAAGAAAAGAGTCTGCCACACATGAGGTCTAATTAGGCATTTAGAGCTAAAATGGGTGTCACATGTCTGATGTAGTGATCTGCTGGTCATGGGCTAGTGTTTCAAGAATATGAGCTTCCACCAGCCACTCCTTGAGAGCTGGCTTCGACACTCACCCCACACCCATCATCACTGGTGTCACTGGTCAGATGACCCTGCTAATAAAAATGGCCGGGTGCACGTGCCCTCGGCCAGTTCCAGACCATACCACCATGTGTCTGTGTCATTATTTCCTCTGCATGAGGGCCTAGGACTCTTCCCATTACATTGGTGATGAGCGGGTTGGACCCGCGTGTGCAGCAGCCCTGAAGAGTGGAAAGGGGGAAGGGTAGCCTAAAAAAAGGCATCCCTGCCAGCACGATGCATCCGGTGCGTGAGGGTGATGGTCCCTGAAAATGAGTGACCCCCTGCAGTGAGCAGGGACAGAGCCTGACCCCAGCCTGACCCGGCATCGAAGAAAGCTGCTGCAGCGCAAGCGACTGCGCTCAAGAGCCTGCAGCACAGGAGACAAAGAGTTAAAGGTGCCATGGCATGGCCCCCCTCAAGGTGAGAAGCAACCACTAGTTAAGCCGCAGTGAGAGAGCCTGCAGTCCCATCACCGCCAAGAGAGAGCGCTGCAGACTAGCCCAAGGCGCACTCCCTGCCCCGAATATGTGATGCAGATCTTTGGCAGCCCTTGGTAACAAGCATTTACAATGCAATAGGTCTCGCATTTACGCGAGTTTGAGCTATTCACATTGCAAATAACAATGTTTTTTATTTGTTTTTTTCGTTTTTCAAACATAAATAAAAGGCATCGTCATTTACAATGCCAATAGCTTAAACTCGCGTAAATGCAAGACCTACTGCATTGCAAATGCTTGTTTTACATGCGGATGGTTTATTTTCCCATGAGCACCCAGGCTCAGACATGGCGGGTATTGGGTTCCCTCCCCTCCTTTTCTCTATTCATCACATTTAACACTCTGACAGTAACAGTCTATAATGTTTCTATTCTACAAAACCGCTCTGTCAACTCCAGGCTTCCAGAGCAGCGACTGAGGAAAATAAATAACAGCAGTGCGACAACCGACAGTGTCAGGGCTACCACCAAGCAAGAAGGGGCTTTCCACCGCCCCTGTAAGAGAGCTTTGTGTAGTGGCAAAACCACGTGTTGTGCGCTTCTATTTGTTCTTGAATACGACTGCGCATTTATATGAGTGTCTGCTTGTGTGCGTATCCAATTGTCTTTTTATGTGTCTGAGTGCATGTGTACTTGTTCTTATTTTGTCTGGCTAGCCAGAGCCTGCCTCAAATGCAACGAGGAAAAAACAGAAATTCTCTCTACGGCCAATTTCCCACTAACTTTAAGCATTCTATCTGGCCCACTGAATCAGCATGTCCAACGGGAGAGAGTGGGTTGGCCAAGAACCTGGGTATTTGGTTTGGAGCAGATTTATGTTTTCGAGATCAGATTGCACGACTGGCGGGGACGTGTTTTGGAACCCTGACTACTCTTCGCAAATTCTTTCCTCTTCTCCCTCAAATGGCCAAAGAAGCGGTAGCCAGAGCTTTGGTGCTCTCCCGTCTGGATTATTCTAACGCCCTTTATGTAGGGGCTCCAGACTACTTGATCAGAAAGCTACAGGTAGTCCAGAACGCAACGGTGAGACTCATTTTTAACATCTCTAGGAGACTTAGCGTTCGCAAACAGTTGAAGGATCTACACTGGCTCCCGGTAGCCCAAAGAGTGCACTTCAAAACTCTGGTCCTCGTTTATAAGGCCCTTAATGGACCGTGCCCTGCCTACCTAGCCAAAAGATTCACCCTCTACCTCCCGACCCGTCAGCTGCGATCTACCTCCAGAAAGCAGGTGGTCGTTCCCAGATTTAAAAGAGCTCGTCTGGGCGGACAATCCTTGACGGTAAAGGGTGCTCAATGGTGGAACGCCCTGCCTGACGCTCTCAGACACTCTTCCAATCTGTCTAATTTTAAAAAACTGCTTATAACGCACCTCTTTCAAATCCATGATTAACAGATCCCTTTACCACCTGGATTAGTTTCATTCTCGCGCCAGGACAGTCTTGACTATTGGAGCGCGTTATAAATCCGCATATAACATAACATAACATAACATTAAAGAGTGTGTGTGTCCCATTGTTCGTGTGTGTGTGTGTGTGCGTCTATTTGTTCAAATATAAGTATTTGTGTGCATGACCAATGGTTCTTGTATGTGTGCATGTATTCAGTCTGCATGTCTTTTTGTTGTATGAGTGTGCATGTCTGTTCTTGTGTGCATCTAGGTCTGTGGGCATGCCGATTTGTTCTTGTGTATATGTATGTTTCCATGGCACGTCTGTCTAGTCTTGTAAAATTGTCTTTGTGTCTGTGTGCAAGTCTATTCGTTCTCCTATGTGCATGTGTTGCACTTGCTCGTGTATACATGTATTTCAACGAAGGTTAGTGTGCGCACGATAGTGTGTGTAACTATGTTTGTCTACTTGTTCAAATGTGTGTGTCTGCATTGCAGTTTGTGGGCACGTGCATGTACGTGTCTGCTTTTTCCTGCGTGTGTGTGAGGGAGGAGGTAGAATGCTTGAATCTCTAATGTTAGAACATGTTTGTTTGTGCATGAGAATCTATTTGTTCCTGCGTGTGCATCTGTAATGTGTGCTGTATGCTCATAAGTGCGGGTCTGAAAGCGCTTTTTTTCACATGCGTGCGCACGAGTTCGTGTTTCTGAAGTGGCGTTGGCACGTGCATGCGCACCCTTGTTTGTGCGCGTGCAAGAGAATTTAGTTTGACAATGTTTAAAACATGTGGTCAGTCCATACCTAGTCCGTTATTGTACATTTATAAAGTCCTTCCAATGCCAAACGCTATCCAGGCAGCCAAGCTCCGAAAAGCAAATCACTGTATAAATAAGCGCGTTAACTGCGTCATAAGCCGCGTGTCAGGAAGTCCACGAAAGCTTCGCGAGTATGAGAGCCACACACAATCGAGCTGGTTAGGCTGGAAGGAGTGAAAGAAAGAGAGGTAAAACACAAAAGGGGGTAAAGAAACGAAAGTCTAAGGATGAAATGAAAATGGAAAAAGGCACGGGGTTTGAGACACATTCAATTATGAAGTGCAGGGAGAAGTGGGAGAAAGGAAGGAGCCACAGACATGACAGAGGGAGGGGGACAGGAACAAACCGAGCCCAACAGGACCAGAGGGAGTGGCGACAGGAAGAAAGGCAGGTAGATAGAGCCCGTGGGATGGGAGATGGGAACGAAGCGAGACAGGAAGTAGAGAGACAGTGAGGAACGAGTAAAAAGGTGTAAGGGGAGGGGTGAGGGAGAAAGGAAGAGAAAGCTGAGAACGTAGGCGCCAGTAGGCTGAAGCGCTTCCCCAAACAGATTGCATGGCGGCACGATGCACGTGATTGTGCGCGTGCTCGCCATGCAATCAGTGTAAGGGGAGGGGTGAGGGAGAAAGGAAGCGAAAGCTGAGAACGTAGGCGCCAGTAGGCTGAAGCGCTTCCCCAAACGTATTGCATGGCGGCACGATGCACGTGATTGTGCGCGTGCTCGCCATGCAATTCACTTTTGGGAGAACTTTGAAATGCCCCTCTTACTAGAGTCTTGCCTAGCGATTCCGTAAACGCAATAGCTAGGCGAGACCTAAAAAGGAGCAGGACTTACCCTGCAGCAAAGGATGGACGGGGCCGTGCCTGTGGGGCAGTGGCCTTCCCTGCATCTGCTCCGGTGGGGCCCGTGTGGGTGAGGTGACCCGCAGCATTGGGGGAAGCTGCTGCGACTCCGGGGGGAGGGAGAGTGTCTGCACCGGCCTGTGCCTGGCACCAATGTGGCAAGTCCAACAGAGCAGAGAATTTGAGAGGGGAGGGTGGGAGCGGCGCAGCCGGCTCAGGGCAGCCATGACATGTCATAGGTGCCTGCAGCGTGAACAAAGCTGTGGCAGCGCCACCTATAGGTCGCTCGTGACGGACTCAGTGACGGAAATAACCAAAGCAGTCCCACAGAAGGGTGAATGCAAGAGTAAGATAAAACGATAGCAATAAATGAACACAAGCCTGTGCTAATGTTGCACAGAGGCTCGTATGGGGAGGAAAACCAACACTGACTGGGGCAGATCGATGCAGCAGCCCTAACAACGGTTGGACTTGTGTGAGGACAAGCCGTCTTGTGATTGAGTGTGCCCTATCTGCACTTATACTTTTCAGTCCCCCTCCTGCGCAGCCTGTGAGTGCCGCGAGTTTGCCGCTGTGGGTTGGAAAGGAGGTTTCAGGTGGAAAAGCAGTGGTCCCAATGAGGTGAATAAAGTGCAGGCAACGTACCTGCTGTAGCTCTGGTGGCGCGAGCCAGTGATACTTCTGAGGTCACGCCCCATAGTGCTTCGCAATGACAGTAGGCTGCATGCCAGTGAAGAGTAGCACGGCCCAGAGCATCAGAAAGTCTGTGGCGCGTGTGCATGCAGTGACTGGTGGCACCTAGTGGCAGCTACGATGAACTGCACCAAAATGAATGAGCAAGTGACTTCCATGTTTCTCTCAAAGTATGCGATTCACCAGTGGACGTGCAGTGCCGTGACCGTGAGAGAAGGAGAGGCCCAGCGGAGACACCCTGCACTGCCTGCTGAGGCAGAACTGGGCACAAAACCTGTGTGTGCAGACACATGACAGGCAAGAAATGAGCTGCTCACTGTCTCCCAGGCACCCCAGAAAGAAACTAGCCTAGGCAGAATCACAAGCCCCCTGTGGACTGCCCATTGTTTCTAGAGAAGAGACTGTGAACCCCTGCAGTGAGAGAGATCCAAGAGACTCAAAAAATGTCCCCTTCGAGAAAGCTGCCAAGAGGACAGTAAGGCAAACGGAGTGAAATAAAGACCAAGGAGAAGAAAGAAAGGAAAGGGGAGAAGTGGGTATTCACCCAGGCAAGGCCCTGGTCATTAGCTTGTATGGACTGCCTGAGTCCAGTATCGTCTGAGAAGGCCGAGTGTGAGGCGGCCTGAGAGTGCAGGGTTGCACCAGGAAATGTGACAGCAGGGCAGGAACCCTGTAAAGAGAGACCTCTGAAAGTGAGAGGCAGAGGCCGCACCAGTCGGCTACCCCAGTAGAGTATGGCCACCGTTGGCCTGCCGAGCAGGTCACACGGAGTGGCAGAAATTGAAGAGCATGCCCACACTTGGGCAGGACCAAGTGCCACCACGGCATGGCTTTGAGGTGCAAGGGTGTGCGTCATCAAGAGAAGACGAAGAGAAGACCTGTGAGAAGTCCGTGACGAGAAGACCTATGAGAGCTCTGTGATGAGAAGACCTGTGAGAGGTCCACGCAGAGAAGACCTGTGACAGGTCCACCACGAGAAGAAGTGTTGAGTCCCACAGAGGACAGGATGCGACTAGGGAGATCCCTGTGAAAAGAAGATCACAGCGAGAGGCCTGGTCATGAGAGACAGAGGTCAAGAGAGTCAGTCCAGGGGGTAGGACGTGACCAGGAAGGTCCAAGTGAAATGCGTGTCACATAGAGAGGTCTGGTCTAAAGGAAGAAGAGAAGAAGGGAAGAAAAAGATGGAAAAGGAGAAGAGTGTGGCTTGAGGCCACAGTACTAGAGTGTGAAGAAGATGAAGGAAGAAGAGAAAGGTGTGTAGTAGACATCTGGCATACCACAAACTATTGACTGTTAACTGCAAGTGTCATTGTCAACGAGGCATCTGTGGCACTGTGGGAGGCTGGCTACCCCGAAAACCATCTGTGTGCCCCGGTGAACCTGAGCCCTGTTTAAGAGAGCACCAGCGACCATTGTACCATCTACCCTTGATATTACACAGGAGGCTTGGACATGGCCCTGTTGGGAGTTCGTCAGTGACAACTTGGCGTGGACTATGAGAGGCACCGCACAACCCACGCAGTCCCATGGCAATCCAGGGGCAAGGGCCTCAAGAAATTCCTGTGAGAAGGGAATCCTCTCAAGACAGAGGTGCCTGCAGCCGCTCCACTACATGTACCAGGAAGCATGGAAAGCGCGCATGGAGACTGGGTCATCCCAAAGACTATCCAGTAGATGCCTATGCGCCAGAGTCCGGATAGTAAGAGGACACAGATCCTAGAACCCTTGGCAGAGGAACAAGTGACTTGTATTTGGTACTGTAGGCAGCTCCCCAGTGGCCACTTTGTGCGGCCTTGTAGACTTACAGAGCAGTCCAGACAGTCCAGTGGAAGCCGGTGTAAAGGGCCTCAGGGATGTCCTGTGAAAGGGGAATTCCGGTAAGAGAGGGAAGCCTGAAGTTGCTCCAACAACAAGCACTAGCAAGCAATGTGGCATTCGAGAAAGACTCTTTAACCATCGCAGTGATATTGTCTGTATTGGCCGGCTTGCTGTTCCTGGAGCCAAGGTATCTTTGAAGATATATCAGCAGCAGACTCCATCACTGCTCCAGATGCACCATCACAGTGAACTTTGTAAATAGACGTCCACACAGTGAGACCAGGTAGGAAATGATCCACAGTGCCCAGGTGGACAGTAACAACATGGACGGACTTCATCCACACTCCCATTCGTGTCCAGAGTAATCCTGGTGAAACTACAGAGGCGTGCTGTGATGCCGGGTGTTCCCAGCTGCACCAGTCCCCTCCTCCTCTCCTGCAAGCAACCTGAATAGGCTCGGTGGAGTTTTTATTTTGTTATTTTGTTCTCTCCAACAGGTTGGACTTGTCATCCATTTTCAATAAAGTTTGGGAAGGATGTAGTGACTGGCTAGTTACAGTCTAGTGTTTCAAGAATATGTGCTTCCACCAGCCAGTACTTGAGGGCTGGCTTCGACACTCACCCCACACCCATCCATCACAGGTGACACTGGTCAGGTGACCCTGCTAATAAAAGGAGTCGGTGCACGTGCCCTTGGTCAGTTCAAGATTATACCACCAGGTGCCTGTGTCATTATTTCTACTGCATGAGGGCCTAGGGCCCTACCCATTACATCTGTGGCATTTATTGATTACGCCATGCTTGACCGACCCTTTTTAGTGTTTCGTGCTCATCATGGGGAATAACATATGAGGACTTGTGTGTTTCTTACTAAGTTGGTTTTGCACTGCATTTTAGCAACAACATATTTTCTTCCTTTACTAGGACACAATCAACCTAAAATTGGTTTTTGAGCAGTGTTGCTCTAAGGCAGGGGTACTCACAAACTTTCTCTTGGGGGCCAAATTTACAGTGTAGTTTGTGGCCGAGGGCCGCACCTTGGGTGCGGGGTCATTGGGGGAGGGGGCGGGGGCGGGGCTAGAGCAACAAAAAAAACCTGTGACCATGAGGTGGAACACAGGTCCCTGCAGCGGACGCCTTCATCCACTGAGCCACCGGACCCGGCATAGACATATCTCTCTCTCTCCCTCTCTCTATCTCCCTCCCTCCCTCCTCCGTCTCCCTCCCTCCTCTGTCTCCCTCCGTCCTCCGTCTCCCTCCCTCCTCCGTCTCCCTCCGTCCTCCGTCTCCCTCCCTCTCCCTCTGTCCGTCTCCCTCATTCCTCCGTCTCCCTCCCTCTCCGTCTCCCTCCCTCTCCCTCCGTCTCCCTCCCTCTCCCTCCGTCTCCCTCCCTCCTCCATCTCCCTCCCTCCTCCATCTCCCTCCCTCCTCCGTCTCCCTCCCTCTCTCCTTCTATCTGTCTCTCTCCCTCTCTGTCTCTCTCCCTCCCTCTCTGTCTCTCTCCCTCCCTCCCCGTCTCCCTCCCTCTCCCCGTCTCCCTCTCTCTCTCCGTCTCCCTCTCTCTCTGTCGCCCTCCCTCCCGGTCTGTCTCTTTGCCTTTCTGTCTGTCTCTGCCTCTATCTGTCTGTCCCTGTCTCTGCTTATCTGTCTCTGTCTGTCCCTGTCTCTGTTAGTCTCTATCTCTATCTGTCTCTGTCTGTTTCTGTCTCTCCCTACTGCCCTCTGTCACCCTCTGTCCCCTTACCTGACTCTCACACCCTGCTGTTCTCTTGTCATTCTTTGTCACCTCTCCCCCCCCCCCCTCCGCTTGTGTGGCAGCTGAGGCACATACACAGCCCCACCCGAGTACTTCACAGGTCTTTAAGAGACAATTTGCATGATAACGAGGCTTTGTTGTATTTCACCTCTTAGCGCCCCAGCAGCTCCACTCGGACTATCGCTTGAATCCCCGGGCCCCCACAGAGCAGAGTCTGGGTTTGCTGACACTGTTAAAAAAACAAAAAACACCGGTACGATGTCTGAAAGGTCCGTGGGCCGCCAAGAAAGGCTAGCCGGGCCGCTGGCAGCCCGCAGGCCGTACTATGAGTACTCCTGCTCTAAGGTATGATGCAGGTTTTGTATGCACAGCAAACAGAAGAATTCCATATTATTGGTTGTTTACTAAATTTGCAGACCACCACACAGCAAAATGCACATTAGATCTTAGTGCTGGCAAAGGTATTGTACCCAGATATATTCATGAAAATATCTAGGAGCTGCACAGAGCAGGAATGCATAGAGTACGTAAGATATCTTGATTTCATGGGAACTTCAATTGTGTACATTGAAGCATGTGCAGCCTACATGCTATATTGATGAGCTGGCTAAACCATCAAAATATCTAAGGTTACTGAAGTTGGTAGGGCAGATGGTAGAAGTAATGCCTCTCTGTATAATTCTTCTCCTCTTGTGCACATCCTGTTATGTTACTGTTTCAGAATTGTTTTTGTTGTCAAAATTCTTTTTATTGAGTATAAGCATTATGCAGGTAGCCATTACATTGCAAAAAACAACAAAAACATTCCTCACGGTCCCATTACAATCTAATGAGGATACAGAAAATTCACTTTGTGGGTGCTTTTACCACAAACATATTTTCAAAGACATGCCTTCCCCACCAATCAAATGGTTTGAACATATTAAGTCTTATGTTGTTATATCCCCTACCCAACTACCCCACCCCCCTTAACCCTTCCCTGAAACAACTGTTGTGGTGACTAAGTGGTATGCAGATTGGCCTTTAAGTGTGTTGCGTGACTCTGAGAGTATGTTGTTGGTCCCCGAGGTCAGTGTGATTTTTTTTTTGCAGAGTTTTATATAACGCAAACTTGACCCGAAGCCAATCGGTATCAGAGCGCTTTACATAGCACCAGTTACGTTACATGAGGACACACATTCATTTTTTTTGTTAGGCAGGGGGAGATTAAGTGAATCGCCCAGAATCACAGGATGTTTAGCGTCGTTACCGAGACTCAAACACAGTCCCCCCAGGTCCGAGGTCGAGTGCCCTAGCTGTCAGGCCAACTCCTCTCCCCAAGTTTAAAATTATTTTAAATACAATTTTCACCTACCTATAACGTCACTGTAACCGTTGTTTTATACTGTGAATATATATATATGTATTTATGCGCTGAAAAAAATAAAGGCTTCTGGGACCTTATAGTCTGGAAATTTAATTTAAAAAACCTCAGGAAATCACTAAAATACCAAAGGTTACAAGGTTGTTACAGTTAGGTTCATATTTTACACACACAAAACCATAGAAATTCAGCAGTTCAATGGTCAACCTTCAAGCTATATGACCACAAAGATATTGCCAAAACCTTATTGACTATAAAACCAAACAACCATTACAATGATTCTCTCCCCTCAAAATGTTTATCATCCATATTGTCATCCCCATTTGGAGTAAGATTATTAATGCTTCGCTCTCCCAAGGATCCTTACCAGACTGTTTAACAAGCTAATGTGTAGGGTGGCCCCCCAAAGAATGCTTGGGGTCCCCGATATAAGTCCATGTTTAAACTAAAACTGGAACAGGTGCATAGCCCATAGCGATGGTGGGCATAATGCCAGGGGAGACCCTGTGTGAGGTAAGAGACTAGCGACCCCCATTTGTATTTAAACTTTTTGTACTCATCCCTAATAATATCCGCTAATTGTTCCATGGTGAGTATTTTTCAGAGGCTAGAGTGCCATTGAGCCAGCACTGGGGCTGCTTTCTTCTTCCAAGCGACCGCTATTGCCGTTTTGGCAGTCCCTAAGCATGCCCACATGATGTCCCTATCTGCTTTCCGTTGGTATTCCATCTCTGGGTCTCTAAGGCCCAGGAGAGCTCCCTCTACAGGGGTCGGGATGGGGTATCCTAACATGTCTTTTATGTGCGCCAGGATTTCCTCCCAGAAAGTTTTGATCGTGGGACAGTCCTACCAGATGTGGCGAAAGTCCCCAAGCAGGCCGCACTCCCTCCAGCACAGATCGGAAGATTCCGGAAATATCTGTTGGAGTTTAGTGGGATATAAATACTAATCAACAAGAGTTTTATAATGTGCTTCTTGTAGATCTAAAGAGTGATTGTTCTTAACGATGTCTGACCATAAATATTTCCCATTCCTTTTCAGAGATTTTCCTCCCGACTATATGTTCCGAGAAGCTAATATAACAAGGACTCGGTGTTTGTAAAGTAGATAATAATAAACCATATAGGAAGGAGATCACCCACTTAATAGAGCCCACCTTCCGCACAAAGTTTTCAATCGGTGTTCGTTCTTGTGTGGCCGCTTCCATGACCTGTGGTTGCAGGGCCCAATGTTTGAGCTGAAGGTAATGGAAGTGTTCGCAAGGTGTTAGGTGGAAGTCCCTTTGACAATTCTCAAAAGTGAGTATGCCGTGATTGTTGAATAGATCTAAGAGCATCAAGCAGCCTCTCTCCCTCCATGCGTCAAATGGTCCTTCTTGTAATGCTGGAGGGTACTCCGAGTTAAAATGAATCGGGGTGTAAGGAGAAGGGAATGATGTCCACTCCAGTCCTTTAGTAACCTTGTCCCAAACCTTGAGAGTGGTTCGCGTAGGTGTGCTTATGTAGGTGTTTATGGGCCTGTCTTTCTTGTGCTTCCATATCACATCCCAAATTGTTCTCCCCACTATCGTCCGGGCCATGTGTAACCAATGCTTATCTGATTGCCCTATGGACCACTCGCAATGATCCTCAATTAAGCAGCTTCATAGTACAGACTAAAATCCGGGAGGGACACCCTCCCTCACTCCTTGTGTGCTTTAAGGTATGAAGGGGAGACGTGCCCTACCGTTCTGCCAAATGTATCTGGTGATGAGTGAGCCTAGCCTGGAGAGGAAGTCCCTCTCAAAGTCGATCGCGAGTGCCTGGAACAGATATTAGAATTTGGGTAGCACTGTCATTTTTATCCCATGTATGCACCCTAACCAGGAGATATATAGTGGTTTCCAAAGTTTGAGGTCTTGTTGTAGTTGGTGCAATAGTGGAGGGTAGTTAGACCTGTATAAGCTGGTGTGAGCTGAATTCCCAAGTACTTGAGAGTGTGTTTAGCAAATTGAAATGGAGTTTGCCTGCAAAGAAGATTAACCTCTTCTTCTGATACCATAAGACTTAAAATAGACGATTTGGTTAAATTTATCTTGAAACATGCAACACTTTCAAACTCTTTTAATTTTGCCTGTAAGGCATGCTATGAGGGGCCGGGGGCAGTGAGCGTCATCAACATGTCTTCCGCGAATAATGATAATTTATACTCCTCCCCCCAAAAAAAGTATCCCCTGAATCCCTGGGGTTGCCCGGATCCATAGCGCCAATGGTTCTATGCTAAGGGCGAATAGTAGGGGCGAGAGTGGGCATCCCTGCCTCGTCCCTCTGTCTAGGGGGAACGGGAGTGAGTTAATCTCATTAAACTGCACTCCGGAGCGTGGTTGTGAATAGTTAGCCTTAATCATATTAATAAACGTCCTCCTAATACCAAAGTATTCAAGTGTTTGGAAAAGGAACAACCAATCCACCCTGTCAAAGGCCTTTTCCACATCCAGTCACACGAGAATCGCCGGGGTCTTATGCTTAGTAACCTTTTCTATCAGGTTTAGTGTCCTCCCCTTTATGAAGTCCAATTGATAAGGGTGGATTAGGTCTGGCATCAGGTCCTCTAATCTGGTGGCCAATATTGTGGAGTATAATTTGGCGTCGTGATTTAACAATGCGATTGGCCTGTATTAGGCACAGCTCTGTGGGGTTTTCCCTGACTTTGGGATTATGGTTATCACAGCTTCAGCCATTGAATCTGTCACCATGCACCCCTTAGCTATCGCATTAAATAGGGAGGTTAGCTGCGGGGTAATTTCTGAAGCATATGTTTTATCAAAGTGAGCCGTCAGGCCATCTGGCCCTGGGGACTTATTGGGTCTAAGTGCTGCTTTTGCTCTCCTACCTCCTCGTCAGTGATGGGTGCGTTTTACTGGTCATTCCAGGCAGGGGGACCTGGAGCAACTTAAGCGAATGTAGGTACTGTTGCTGTGCGGCTAAGTCTGTGGGCATAGCTTTATAAAGATCTTTATAGAAAGACCCAAATATGTTAGCTTTATCTTCCTCTGAATGCACTATGCTGCCCTCTCTGTCGCATATGCCTCCAATGTATTCCTTCTCCCTTTTTTCATGAAGCTGGGGACCCACCTTGTTCCCCTGAGCGTAGGAGATCTGGCACAGCCGCAGCAGGGAGCAATCTGCTCCATTGGTGTAGATCACGGTGATTTTTCCTTTTAGGGCGCTTAGTTTACGTTGTAGGGCCTGGGTAGGAGTCATTTTGTGTTTTCTTTCTATTTGCTCCAGTTCTACCTCTAGCGCTGCCCTGTCTTTAGATCTTTGCTTATTCAGTTTGGAATTTAGCTCGATGCATTTACCCCGCAATACAGCTTTAAAAGCATCCCAGTTGTTCATGGGAGAGGTTGCTTTTGGCTGGTTTAATTGAAAGAATTCTTTGATTGCCGACCTTAGTTTGCCTCGTAGTACTCTATGTCTAGTTAAGGAGACTGGGAAATACCATCTCGGTGGGGCGCTACTCCAGGTTAGGAATATTGTGATAAGGCTGTGATCTGAGATAGTAATCAGGAGGAGCGTTACAGCTTGGAGGGACCCCAGTAGGCCTTGGCTTTAAAATATGTAGTCTAACAGTGAGTACGTTTGATGTACATGTGAGAAGAAAGTATAATCTTTAGTGGTAGGGTAGAGTGATCTCCATGCGTCACTAAGTCCTAACGACTGGAGAGTCTGTTTAATCCCTTTGGGGAAGCTGCCTGTGAAAGTTCTATGGTGGTGTGTGCTATCTATTTCTGCGTGCCATGTGAGATTAAAGTCCCCCATAAGGACTTTCGGGCCGTCTGCGAATCCTCCCATAATATTTAGCAGGGAGGTCAAAACTGCTGGTTGTCCTGTGTTAGGTGCATATGCCGAAATAAACATGCAAAGTCTTCCCTTCAGTTTCCCATTCACCATAATCACCCTGCCCTAAATTTTGTAGAGTTGTGGAACATTATTGCCACCCCCTTCTGTTTTAAACCTGATGATGATCTGTAAATTAGGGACTAACTTTTGTGGCGAAGCCGAAGCTCCTCCGATTTCTTTAGATGTGTTTCCTGGAGTGCCACTATATCAAAATGGTGATCTACCAGATATTTCCAGATTTTATGTCACTTGAGGGGCGAATTCACACCTCTCACATTCCACAAGGCTATTGAAATCATCTTGTCTCTGAACCCGCCCTCCCCCGCATGATCGGACCCCTTAGTGTTAGCTTCTTGTCCCCTCTCAGCTTTCCTTCCTTGGGGACCTCTATCAGTCCCGTAACACGCTCCCTTCCCATGAGGCACAGTGGTGTTGAATGTCTGCGTCCTCTGTATGACCACCACCTACCCCTATGTGACCCCCCCTCAAACATTTATAACAAAGAACCAAGTTTAACCTGCCCTGCGCAGCCCGAGGGCCCCCAGCAGACACGTCACTCAAGGTTGGGGCAGGTTGGCGGGTGCCTGGTTCAAGGCCCACAGCCTCGGCTGTCTCTTGTGGAGATCGAAAGTAGCTTAACTGTGTCTTGCCTGAATTAGGTCCAGGTTCGTATATAAAGGGTGAAATTCTGATACTGGGTCTCCTCATCTCTATCAAGATCATTTATCTTCTCCATGTTTCATCTTAGTCGGTGGGGAGCCCCGCCTGTAGGGCCCCCACCATCTCGTCTCTAGTTGCAGTTGCCTCATTATGTTTTTGATTGTCTGCTTTGGGTATCGTGCGCCACTGGAATGCTGTGCTATGTTCAGTCTCTCTCCCCCTCGTGGTTCAGTGACTGTTGTCTTCCTCTGGGTTCGGAAGCCCTAAGATTCCTATGCCTTCCTCTAGTTCTGTAATGTGGCGCATTTTGTTGTTAAATTCGAAGGCCAACCCAAACGGGTACGTCCATCTGTTTTTAATGTTGTCTGATCTCAATTTTGTCGTTATGGGCCTGAAATGTTGTCTCCGCAGTAGGGTGGATGATGCCAGGTCTTGATATAGCCAGCATTTAAAAGCTTGGAAGGTGTTCTCGTCTTTCTTCCTGGCTGCCTGCCGGATCGCCTCCTTTGCCTGGGAATAATTTCCCACGCGGTGTGCCCTTTCAATTGTATTTTCATCTCCTGTGGCCCAAGAATTTCTGCAAACAGCCTTCAATGAAGGCCTCCGAGTCCGGCCCCTCCGTTCCCTCCTCCAGGTCTCTGATTCTGATGTTATCCCTTCGTGACCTATTTTCCAAGTCTTCGATCTTCAGTAGGGCCGTCTGCAATTGCGTTTGGAGCTCTAGCACTTGGTCATTGGTGACCGTTGCACGTTTGTCAAGTACTTGTGTCTGGGCCTCTACCTCCAGTACTCTAGTGCCAATAGAGTCTACTTCCTGTTAGAGGGAGGTCATGCGTTTGGTCAGGTCAGCTTTAAGTTTGTCCATTGAGGTCTTTATGTCCAACTGGATTTCTGAGCGGAATTCTATTTTTAATTCTCTTAGGGAGGCCGTGAGATCATCTTTAGTGAGCGTCATGCTGGCGTTGTCTCCCCCGTGTTCCTGTATCTGCATCGTCTCTGTGGGGGTGAAAAAACGGGATACCTTGCTTGACAATATTTTTGGTGGCATAGGTGCGGACCAGCGGCACTCCTCCTTTGTGGGCGTGATTCCCCCACGAGCCAACGGGGTCTCTATCGCTTTGCTGCAGCGGATCGATCTTCCTCGGCCATCTTAAAGTCAGGCATGGAGTATCTGGCAAGCTATCTGGCACTGTAACTGTTCTTGCCTCAGGGTCTGTGCTTCTGTTGGTCTGCAACAGCATTCAATTAATACAGGCAGTAGGGGCCCCTCCCCTAGGGTGCATTTTCTGTCCCTTGTGGATTGTCCATAGCGGGCTCCATTTTGAAGTCAGGTGTATCATGGCCTGGTTTTATTTTCTTCCAAAGCTTCTTTATACTGCCTGAGTTTAAATAGGTGAAGAATTCAGGTGCCCCCGGTCCCCTGCGCTCACATTAGGGTCCCCCTGTATTATTTTAGTGTCCCCACTCACCGCCTCTCATTTCCCTTGTCGGGCTGAAATGGCGGGCGGAGTTCCCGTGGAGTCGGAGCCGTCTCCTTCAAATTTCGGATGCGCTCTACAAATAGCGCAGTGTTTTTTTTTGTCCCAATTTCCCGCTTCTTTTCTCCGGTCGGCAAGTTACACTTGCATTGTTCATGTGGCTCTACTGAGTCTGCCCGTCAGTGTTGTTGCTCCTACGGCCTACTTCCCCATCTCCTGCACGGCCGGTGGAGCAATCTTAGGAACCCGTTCCATTCCCTCACGACTCTGAGTTCACCACTTTCCTCAGGCGCTCGGCATTTAATACTACTCCTGCGTGGTCCACCTGGTGTCGCTAGCCTTCAGATTCCATCTGGCTACAGCTACGGATGCATTTCAGGCCAAAAACTTACCGAGACAGCTGCATGGCTCCGGAGCCGGTGTGGATCACGTCCACCCAGCCATCTTACTTGGCCTCGTCCCCGTTTCAGAATTTTTGTTTTAAACGTTTACTTTTTTTGTTTTTTAGTGTTTTATATAGCGTGAACTAGACCCGAAGATATCAGGTATCAGAGCGCTTTACATGAGCCTCAGTTTCGTTATAGATGGACACATTCATTTTTTATTTTTGTTAGGCTCGGGGAGATCAAGTGATTTGCCCAGAATCACTGGATGTTGAGCATCATTGCCAAGACTCGAACCTGGTTCCCCAGCTTCAAGGTCGACCGCTCTAGCCATAAGGCTATGATGTTGTCTCATTTAAATAGGTAAAGTATGCAGGCCACGTTTCACAGCCACACACTGAGGTAAGGTTACGGGAATTCTGTTAACTAAAGGGTACGGAGGTAGCCAGTATCCTGAGCAGAACTCTGAAGTTGTACTGAGAAATGGGGGATTATGCAGTAAATTGGTATTTCTTGGTAAAATTTACCAGGTAAGTACGCGTTCCTCCATGCAGTATCCCACGACTGGGGGGATGGGAGGGGGAGACACAAGACAGGCCTCCGGTGATTCTGCGGACCTCATACTGTACGATGGGCTGATAATACAGGCACCGACCTCCTCTGAATAAGGCCTTTCTGTTACATTCACAACACTTCAGATCCTCTCAATACTTACATGCACAGCTCCATTCTCATCGAGCTCATCAAGTGTAGGCAAATTGGGTGCCCCAAATTTGTCAGTGAGTTCGGCAATGGTCTTCTGAGGCATTTGCTCCAATTCAGCCATCTAGATTTAGAAATAGACATTTAGTTTAATAAAGGGTTTAATTATAAGTTTGACGTTATATGTTTGTATCACTTGATTTGCGCATTGACAAGGTGAAAGGAACTTGGTGGAATGCAGTCATTTAGTCAGTTATGCAGCCCTACCGGCTTGACAGCCGATGCGCTATTCTATGCCTATTATGCGTGACAATGCATTTCAGTGTGGTGATGAGGACAACCACACTGAAATGCGTGTCTAACGCCTGATGCTTGGTACTTGGCAGGGCTGCATTTCGGACATATTCCACACAAAAAACACATGTGAAGGCAAAATAGTTTAGCGTTGTTTTGGGATCCAACTATGATGAGAAAAAAGTCATACACCCAGCACTTTAAATCACCGTACTTCTACCCCAATAAAAACTTTGATTGAGCTATTTTGTATACATTTAAACTGTTATTACAACTAACAAACTCGCAGTGGAATATTTTTATGCAGAGTTGTAACTCCAAATTCAAGGTAGACAGCCAATTCTTTGTTCCAGAAGTTACTTTTCAAAGCATGTTCTGAATCTAAGTAAGTGGCATGCTATTGATTCTCAAAACATGCAGCCCAAACAAATCTAAAATTATAGTAGTGAAAAAGAAAGTAAGAACAAGCATTGGCATTGACAATAGGTCTCACCTTTGGGACCTTATAAGTATTTAATAATGCAGCACAATATCCTTGGTGCAACATCAACTGTTGCATGGCTAAACACTTATAATGTCCCAAAGGTGAGACCTATTGGCTATGCCAATGCTTGTTTGTTTTGGGGATTGCCACTATCTTTAGACATTTTGTGGGGCATACATCTGCTTTCTTTTGGGGGTTCACTCAGCTGGGGATGGTCGGGCCGAAGAGAAGTTCAGCTTCCTCTATTAGATGATGTATTTCTTCTAGGCTGCTTGTATCTTTAATCCCTGATTTTTTAGGTTGCTTAGCTTTTCCCTGGGCTTGATCTGCGGCCTCGCACTTCCCCATAGTAGCTAGGCTACACACATTAATCCCACCCAAGTTTGGTGTAATTAATGCAAAATTATAACAGCAATTGAGGAAAAAGAATATAATCTTCTATGAAGTCCATAGAAAGGTACTGATCCTCCAAAGACTTTACATAAAGCCAAACAAGAACAGGACAATATTTTTTAGATGTTCCAAATTAAGAAAACCACGAGGGGAGGCCCAGCCCAGTCTCTTATGGATTTTGACGGATGGGGACGGGCCCGTGGGGCTCTGGCTGCGATTTATAGTGCAGGTGATTAGGAAGCCTTCAGGGGGTTGTGGGACACGTAGTTCCCAGCGGCTGCGGTCCTGCAGCAGCTCACCCCCCTACAGACGAATGTTAGCGTACATGGGGGGGGGGGTTCCAGCAGAACAAGATATTACAACTGTACAAATGATTGTCTCAGTTAGAGAGGTGGCAGTCTGAAGTACAGGCGTAGATTAAAAGGGCTCACAGGTGAGACAGAATAACACGAGACCTTAAGAGAGCCAGCCATAAGGGCTTCAGTAGTACAGAGTGAAGAGGGACGGGGAGTGAGAGACGTGAAACATTCAAGGGTGCAAGTGCTGCAGGAGAGGTGGGGTCCAAAACATGGAATAAGGAGGATTAGGACAGAAGAATTCAGAAAATCTAGGACAAACAAGATTTATCATGGTGCAAGAGAAAAGATAGCGAGGAGGTCTAAATCTACAGAGCTGCAATCACTAAGGAGGCGGGTCCTCCAAACATTGCCTGTCGACAGTAGCTCACGCTGCAGTTTATTTGTAGAAGGCACTGGTCATCGTAAAAAAAAAAAATAGTATCGAACTGCGAATCGCACTGCTTGAAGCATTTCTATATTTATATTTTTGGTATATCGCAAAATAATATCGCTATTCACTACCACAAAGAAGCAAGACAAACAAGGCAAGAAATGAAGCGAGGAGATTCGGCTAAGTTAAAGCCCCAACAATGCAATGTGTCACATTACGCATCTACGACAACCTCATACCACCATGAACAGAAAGAAAAGGGTATTGTACTAACTAGGGTATATGAAGAGGGGGAATAAAGAGTATATTGTAGCATTCAGGCCACCAAATTACAGCATGGTATTGAATGCTTTGATATATATATATATGCCATCGATAAAGCTCATAATGCAACAGTGTATGGTCCTACCTAATAGGGAAATGCGTACCATATCTACAATAGGTAAATTTAGTCTACATTCAACTTACAGCGCACCATTTCTAACTTACTTTAACAACAACTAATCGGTGCCGAACAACAGAAAGGACCCAAAGTTGTGCAGATCCGCATGTGCATCAGCTCGTCTTCCAGAGGCATTGGTCTGATAGGATACAGTTTGCTGACTCTGCCCCGGCCCTGCTTGTGCTTATGAAGCATCGGCCTGTCTCCGGGAAGGCTCCTGATGAACGCAGGCCTCTCGGTTTCACACCGTGGGACTGCAGAGCTCTGGCTGGACGGGCGGGCCTCGGGGGAGGGAGGGAAAGCGATAGCACGCCGGAGGGAGGGAAAGCAAAAGCACGCTGACATGCACGCATAGGGACAAAAAAATGCGTGTGCACATCCCTACGCGAATTAAAGTAAACAAAGATGGCGTCAGGTTGTCCACATGCGCGTGCATTTTTTTGTCCCTGGCGAGAGCAGCCATCTTTGTCCATCTGTACGCGCGTGCATTCAGCTTTGGCTGAATTGATCGCAAAAGGCCCTCGCATGGCGAGAGCAGCACATGCACTGCTTTCGCCAGGCGAGACCTTATTGTACCTACGCGTGCATGTTTAGCTTTGTGAATGGCGAGAGTAGCCATCTTTGTCCATCTGTACGCGTGTGCATTCAGCTTTGGCTGAATTGATCGCAAAAGGCCCTCGCATGGCGAGAGCAACACATGCGCTGCTTTCGCCAGGCGAGACCTAAAAAGGACTCAGGGATACTAAGCAACATTGCATAGAAGAACAAGTGAAACAGGAGACAAACGGATTAAAAAGAACAATGGGGTAAAAATAATGAAAAAGCAACACGCGTTAAAGAAAGATTGAGGCACAAAAATCTCTTCAGATAAACAGAGCTTGATTCAAAACAGCCAGGCGGCAGTCAGAGAAAGGAGTGCTTACGTATGGACATCAGACATTGGTTTTGTTTAAGATATTTACTGGTCCAAGTCTGCCCCGGTTTCTAAAGTTAGTGGTCCTTCCTCTCTACTGCAAGGAGTTAATTTGGCACGAAAAGGTATGATAATGTAACAGGCTCCTTGCAGAAGTGCAGAAAAATCAAGCTTGAACCCTTTCATCTAGAACAACCTGGGGAAAGTGGTTGCAGAAGCTGCACTGCAGCCCCACTTTTAGTCTAACTTTAAAGACTTTCTTCACAGGGCAGCCGCACCAGATATTTTTCTGCTAGCTATTGGTTAATTATTGAATGCATTTATTTTAATTTCCAGTTATTATAAAGAGCTACACACCAATCTGGGTATTCTCAAAGCATTCAAGAAGGAGACACATAATGGGAAGAAGAGAACAGCACTTCCGAATGTCATATAGTCAAATAACTTGGTTGGTCAAATTCCCTCTTAGAGGGTGGATAAAAAATGCCAGTTACAAGGTTGTGTCAAACATAACGTAATTTTATTGTTTTGCATGATAAATCAAAGGCTGGCCTGGCGGGTTTGAACAGTAAGAGAATGGGAACAATTTATAAAGGACAAGGTGGCGCAAAACCCCCCAAAAACTGTAGATGTATTCAAAGGAGACTAACCATGGTTGCATAACAAAGTGCATATTTAAGGATCTGCTGAATTTGAGTAAGTCCTTATCGAGTTTTGTGATGTGGCAATAGAGTACTCTATAAGGAGAAGGCTTGTACAGGGTGTGGATGGAACCTTCTGATAAATGTGTCTATCATATGGTATTGATAAGAGCGCTGTGGGCTTCATCATAGTTGATTTGAATAAATATTTTGAAAAGAGCAGAGGCAAATACCTTGTAGAGCGCTGTAGCCGGGATAGAAACCATTGAATTGCAAAATGTATTTTAATGGAGGCATGTTGAGTAACTTTAATATTGGGGTGGTGCAACCTCATTGTTTCAGGCTGAAAAGGATACTAGGCATAGCTCTCCACTCTTTGGTTCAAGGAGCCTCAACTGTAAAGGAGAAGAAGCCAAAGATGATGCCTGTTTGAAATTTCTCGCAACCTTCACAGCTACAACCCACAGTAAAACATGCCTGCTCATAATCTAACTTCTCCAATCCCTATGTTTCCCCATATTTACACCACCTTTGCCAGAGAATCAATCCTCCGCTTGCTCGATATAAATAGTACCCTTATACCTACTGCAGGGCCATCACTGTGTAGGTACAGTTAGAATGTGCAACCAACATGGTGCCTTACTTTAAGGCACCTGATCTGTTCCTCATTTCCCACCTATTCATTAGCATGTCTATTCCTACTGAAAGACTAGGACAAGAAGGAGATCTCAGTCATCCGTCGTTTATCAATTAATGTCTCCCGAAACTGAAACTAGTTCTATCCCTTTTTATCGTACATATTTGGGCCAGATATTACCACAAAATTAGGCGCCTTTCCTTCTCCAGTCTTCAGTTTCCCACAAGCTCCTTGTGAACAATGGTGATGAGCTCTCAAATGTCAAGGCCTACTCATGTCTTTGCTGATAGCTAAACAAAATTGCACGCTGAAAATGTAAACATCGATATCCCAGAAACAATCTGGGGCTAACTTTTACTTTGTGTGTCTCTGAAAGATTGACGCTAAATTCTTAATCATATTTTTGCTTGGAAACATGATGGTCTTCTCTGATTTCCTTCTTTGGCAGGCACAATTACTACCTTATCACTTCTGCATCAAATTAGCCTCTTCATTCACCACCTGGTCTTTAACACTCGCACTACTGCACATAACACCCATCTAATTTTGACCCAGGTAACACAATTCATAAAGTTCACAATAAGGCATACTTCCCCAGAACCACTATCCGACTCTCAATCAAAATTCTCGACATGGGAACATACACAGAGAATCGGCGACTAGCGTACAATTGGGGATTATTGAATTAGCAGTGCTCAATCAAACTGTTTCCTTGGTAGGAATGGCCATTTTGCTGTGAGCAGTGAAAGGATGCTAAAATTTGGACATCTCAATTCTTATAAAAATTACGCTCACCCTGTGGCATCTCATTCCTATATCAATGCTTATTCCAACCGTTTCTATTCTTAGACTTGTTTTCTCTCTTGCCACCTATCTTACAAGAGAAAACACAGGGCTCCAAGCTATGCTTGGAGCTATTCACCTTGTTTTGTCTCTCAGACCACTACACCTAGTGAGGCAGAAAAAGGGAGCTTTGTGTTTTTGTAGATATTCTGCTGTTCAAGAATGAGAAAGGAGACCATAATTAACAAAGGAAGTCAAAATTAGGACAAGTGTAGGAATACTATTGCAACTGCATGGACTGGACTCAGTACACCATACAAACAAGTACCCCTTCAAAGACAAAGCTTGCTCAGTTGATCCCCCATTTGCCGTGCTGTACTTTTTCCTAGTCAGGCATGGCTTGACAGCGTAGTTTTCTGCAAGGCCTACTGTGACCAAAAGTCGAAAGTATACGGATTTGACACCACGTAGAGGAGTATTTCTTTCTCATCTCAAAATATTGGCTGCTTGCCGGATTCACTTCACAAGAGCACCCTCACCCTTCTCTGATCACTACTGCAATAACCAGTGGTTTACCTCCGGAT
Organism: Triturus cristatus; assembly: GCF_964204655.1. Classification (NCBI taxonomy): domain Eukaryota; kingdom Metazoa; phylum Chordata; class Amphibia; order Caudata; family Salamandridae; genus Triturus; species Triturus cristatus. Next base: position 649,864,555 of record NC_140580.1, on the reverse strand, counting down.
GGAGGAAGCATACATAACAAACCCAATGATGATGCTGTCACGTTTTTAAGAAAGTAAGGTGGAGAATCAAGAAACACCGCCACCCCGACTTGTGTACGTGAATTAGGGTTTTTTCATATAGCATACGAACTGTATGAACCCTGGTTACTCAGGTCAAGTGATCCATTCCCATTCTTGATTTTTGAATACTGATGTAAGGAAGCTGAATGGATCACAATTGCTTCTTTCTCCCTCCTCCTGATTTAATGTTAAGTTTTGTAACCATAACTTTACTTTACCTATGTTTTTAAAATGAATTACAAGGTTTTGGGTTTTTTAAACAGGCGTTAAGGTTTTATTAACAACTCTAATCATACTTACACTTTAACTGTGTTTTTTCCAGTCAGTTTGTGGGTTTTCTGCCGATATACTACATCCAATGTCTTTCAAATTATTCCCTTTCCCACTGTGCAGGACCTTTGGGCATCAGTGCCTGGCCTTCAGCTAGGCCCAGTGTCCACCCTGCCAAAGCCTGCCAGCCAGCCTCCACTGAACGTGGCTGAAGGCTGTGTGCATTAGTTGGACATAGGGCCTGGCCTTTGGGCTTGCCCAGTGCCAAAACCGTAGCAAGAGGCCAGCTCCTGCTGCATATTGCCTTGAAAGGGGGGGCTGCCTTGCCCCTTTTATTTCTTTTTAATACTTTGTCATATAGGGCCACGTGTTTCAATACTGGAAATAGAGATTACATAATTGAGATTTTCTGCGAATCGCAATGAGGTAATCTCTATTCCTAATGTATGAAACTCCAAGAGTTTCATTTAGCGATTCCTAGTGGGTCGCAAATTGACATACCTTATGAATATTAATGTGGTAGGTCGCAATTTGCGACCCATTGGGATTCACTAAAATCACAGGGATAGTGGCCTGCTGGGGTCAGCAGACAACCATGTCCGGTATTGTCTTTAAATAAAGTAATCTTTTTTTTAAATGCAGGCAGTTTCCCTTAAAGGAAAATGGGTGTGATTATAAGAAAAAAGAAAAGTTTTATTTTCATTTGTTAAAAGTAGGCAGTAGTCCGTGTGACCACTGCCTACTCAGGAAAAATGTCTGTACTACCATTCATAAAGAGATAGGGGTGCCTTGGGGTCCCCTTCCCACTTGTGAAGGGTTACCACCAACTTGAAGTTGGTGGTAAAATGCAAATGTTTTGCAACCGCATTTCGGTTGTAAAACATTTTTACATACCACTGCAATTTGATATGTGGAAGGGTTGCCCTAAACACGTCCCTTCCTAACACCGAATCGTAAACCCTATTTGCAATTCCGTAATAGGTTACAAAATCGCAAAGAAGGTTTTCTACATAGGAAAAGCCTTTTTTTCCCGGTCGCAATTGGCCCGATTCTGCTAATTGGGCCGTTTACGACCTTAAAAGTACATGTAACCCTTTGTTTTGAGGGGGTTTGGGTACTTTTTGGCCTGCAGGGTTTGCAACCCAGTCCGAGGATGGCAAATCTAACATGGGACCCAACAACAGTCCAAGAGCCCTTGCCACTGCAAGGTTTGTGGGCCTTGGAGGCATGCAGCAGTCTGTGAGCATTCCTCTGGGACATGAGCCCCACAGCAAAATATACTTTTCTTTTGAACTCGGGGAGGATCTTTGTGGCCACGTCCTCCCTCCCACCTGATCAGAAGGTCAGAAGATATTGCTCCAACACCAGTAAGAGGCCTTCATTTTGTTTCCAGACAAAGGAACCGAGCCCCATGCTCAGTATTAAAGACTTGGCATGACCCCGAGTTTTGAACCAAGAGGTTGACATGTATGCAGTTAGCTTTTCATAAGACACTTACAGCAAGCCCCAATAGGCTTACCTGCATAGTTTGGTAAAATACACTACACACTTCCCTGAGTTAAACAGTATGGTGTACAACTTGAGAGTCATGCTTGCAACCACACTGTGAGTTAAACCTTCTCTAAGTGGGTCGCCCCTACATTCTAAATTATTCAACAACAATGTGCAATGCATCAAAATCTTTATAGTGAAGATCTGCAAATTAACAGCCACCCCATATAAATACTCACTTTACACCTATTTTCTCAACAGCATTGTCTGACAACTATTTAACGTGAGCAGCTGCCCAGACATCCATAGGAGGATCATCTTTTTGGAACACAAGCTTGTGCTATTCTCGTGGATTTTTGGCAACAGGCTTTTGTTTTATGTCATGACCCACTTTGAAAAGTGCCTCTTCATCCCACACCAGGTGTGTTCAGCCTTTACTTTGTTTAACATGGAGTATGGCTTGCACCCAGACCAGGCTCCAGGGCCTATGCTATTTCCATTGTATGTACCCACATGTGCAAACACAGTAATTCATTGCTGTAGCTGACTGAAGGTCTTTTACAATCAATGTTTTTAAAAAAAATGATGTAAGGGTTTATGGAGTAACGAGAATGTCACTATTATGGATGATGTCATCAGTGATGTCATTATCATGCCATGAGTGACGTAATATGTCAGTCCATACACAGTGCATGTCGTGGGCACGCTAAACTAGAACTGGCAAGTTTCAGTGTTATTTTTGGGGGTTTCTAAACGTTAGATCTTATCTCATTTCAATATCTACCTAAAATGTCATTTTAACCTTTGGCTATTTCAGTGAATTTCAGTTTTTAAAAAAAACATAGGTTAATATATTGTTCCATTAACAATGAAGTCACTTTAACCTGTGTTTTTTTCAGTGAATTTTTAAGATTTGTGATCAGATTCTAAGTTGAGTATATGCCCAACCCCTTGGGCGACCTGCACCCAAACCACCTGCAAACAGCCAACCCCACTGCGCACATCCATCAGTCATGCGCAGCAGTGTGTTCACTGTAGGGGTTTGTCCCTGGCAAGACCCTGCAGCTATCCTCCCCTCACATGAATATCCATCTTCCCACTGCGCTTGGCCTTTAGCCATGCACAGCGGGGGATTGGTCTTGTGCCAAACCCACTGCAGCCGGTAAATGGCAATTGCGCACAGCCTACACCTGCACAATGGCGGTTGGCTGCAGGGTCTAGTCTATGACCAGACCCTTCTAACTTTTTATTGTTTTTGAAAGCACAGTAATGGGTTGGAACCCCGGTGTCACACAGAAGGACCTCGCTGGGTGCCGCAGATCCAGGTGCTGGAATTGTGGTTCCTGCAACTAAAAACATAATGTATTTAAAAATGTGTGCCTAAAGGTGGGGTACCTTTGGGATCCACAAACAAGGGCCTGCAGGAAAGGGTGTGCTCACCCTGCCTCCTTCTGTGCCTTAAAAAAAAAAAAAATCAAGGTTCGGGGACTAAATCCCAGAGACCTCTAAAGGCAGCGGCAACATTTTCTCAAATGTTGCAGTCAGGTAATCATATTGTTTCGGTACCACAGTTACTTTTCCAGTTCTGTGGTACTGAAATGGCCAAGGGGAGAAAAAGCTCCCACAGTCAATATGAAGCAACTTTTATTTTTTACTTTTCGTATTGTGGGAGAAAGGAATTAAAAAGGGAAACTGCACTTTGTAACCCTCTTTTTCTTGGCCCCCGCTTGACAGATCAACTCAAAACTTTCCATGAAGGAACCAAATTGGATGGTTTAAATTCTTTATTGAATTTTTCCATGACTGTAAGAAGAGTGGAACATTGAAAATAAATAGTCATGTCGGCATGCAGGGTGAGAACACCATCAAGGCAGAACGCAAACCCATAAACAATCTGCACACCAGTCCTCCCAGAGGGAAATGGGAACAAGCCCCCACGGTGGGAAGAAGAAGGTAGGAACCAAAGTAGAATGGGCTTTTTGGGAATGTTTTGTGCAGATTTGTCAAATGACACCGATGGAAAGTCTGAACTAACTATAACTACCACTGCCCCAGTGCCACAGCGTAATGTATGCATGAATATATATTTACACATATATTACCCAGTGGTGGTTGCCACTGGGCAGTTATAATTAGGACCATGTGTTGGAAACAGCCCACCTCCACTCCGCAGGGTGATGGTGGACTCCCCGAACACACTGTGGTAGCTTGGCTCGAGTGGTCAGGAAACAGGCACAGTGCTAAGCATACAATATACCCATACAATAACCATGCGTGCATCCGTTCCAAAAACGACTCTACACCGTAAAAATTATGAAAATATTCTTCTTTATCTTTTTCTCTTAGTTGCTGATTGGGAAAATAAATAAGTCAATCACAATATACAATTTTAAATAGGGCAGGTCAAATAAATATTGGCTGTTTGATGGAATAAATAGGGGTGATCATAAATAACAGGGCATAAATACAAGTGCAATATATACAGACAATTAAATACTTTGAGGCAATAAATACTGTACTAGTAAATATTGTACACCATCAAGTCCTGTGGACCTATAAATATAGTGCAGCAATAAATAGGTAAAAACTCAATAAATACAGTACCCCCAATAAATAATTAAAAGTATACAGCAACCCTCATGTAATCAGTTGACTTCTCAATTCTTAAGGGCTGATTTGGCCCAGGCACAGCTTGTAGGGTTGTGGAAGGCTTGAGGGGGGAGGCTACTCCCTGGCTGGGACAAGGCTGAGGCCTAAACTGAGGTAGATCAAAGGGGGGAATACCAGTGCCCTGGCTTTCTCTCTCCACACAACCTCTCTAGGTTAGTCCCCGTTCACCCCAGGCACAGTCAGGTTGGTTTCAGCACCTCCCTAGCCCCTTAGAGTAGTCTCTCAGGTCTCCACAGGGCCTTAGGCGCCCTCTACTCCACTTACTGCCCTTTTTCTGATGTTCCGACGCCGCTGGAGTCGTGTCGACGCCGTGAGGCGGTTCCGGTTGGGTCTCGGCGGCCTCGGCACAATGTCAGTTCTTTGACGACGCCGGTAGGCGGTTCCGGTCCGATGTCGGCGGCCTCGGTTCGATCTCTACCTCCGATTCGACGGCGTCGGGCAGTCTCTTCACGATGTCGACTTCGGGCGGCTCCGGTCCGATGGCGCTCTCGGCTCCGATGACGTCGGCCGGCCTGGCCTCGATGTCGACTTCCGGCGACTCCGGGGTGCGATCCTCACCCCCGACCTCCGGTGCTCCTCCTCTCAGGTTCCGGGCGACTCCGGAGTGCGATCCTCACTCCCGACCTCCGGTTCACCTCTACCTCGGTCTCCGACGACTCCGGAGGGCGGACTTCACTCCTCCGATGACGCCGCTCGCTCGACCTCGGTTCACTTCCTCCTCGACCTCTGGTATTCCTCACGACCTCCGTCGGCGCCCTCTCACGACCTCAGGCGGCTCCGGGTACGACGTCTGCTACTTCAGTCAGCGCCGCTTCTCCACCTCGGGCTCCAGGTCTCAGGCTACTCGACGCCGGACTCCAGGGAAACCAGTTTCCAGGTCAGGATCTTGCTGCTTTCTGCTTCTAAGGCCTGTTCCTGCTGTTCAGGTCCTTAGGATGAGTTTTTCTGTCTTCTTCCCACACAGGGCTATAGGCTGGGATCCATCAGTAGGGACAAGTATCAAGGGTGGGTTTATGGACCCCACTCCAGGCACAAGTTTCCACCCCTGCTGCTTCACTCCTTCCTCCTTCACTATTGTGCTCCTCTCTCTTCACCAGTCAGGTGCCAACTGCCAGCTCCAACTGCCAACTCACTCTCTTAACCTCCCAACATTCTAAACCGCCTCCAACGGTCACAGGGTTCTGGAATCTCCTGGAATGTTCTGGAAGGTGCTGGTAGGTTCCAGTGGATGCTGGTGATGTCACAGGTGGCCACCATTTTGTGCTCCAGGCCCTCAGACAGAAGTTTCAGGGGTAGATAAAATGGCTCCCTGAATCTGCAGCAACACTAAAAAGTCTGGTGGTTCCCAAAAAGGAAAAATTCAAACAGGGTTTGAGGCAAAAGTGGGACAAAATAAATAATGATGAGGAGGGACCACCCAAAGGGCTGACAGGTCTAACACGCGTCCCCCCCAGCTGAAAGTGGGGAGAGCTACCCAACCCCTTGGGAGTTCTCATCACTAAGGCGGAAATACCTTGAGAGACCGTCTGCATTGGCGTGGTCCACTCCAGGCCGATGTTCCACCTGAAAGTCCATCCCCTGTAGGGAAATAGACCACCTCAACAACTTGGGATTCTCCCCCTTCATTTGCATCAGCCAACGAAGGGGTCTGTGGTCGGTCTGAACTAGGAAGTGCGAGCCAAACAGGTATGGCCGCAACTTCTTCAGAGCCCATACCACTGCAAAGGCTTCACGCTCTATTGCACTCCACTTCTGTTCCCTGGGAAGTAGTCTCCGGGATAGGAAGACCACGGGTTGATCCAGACCCTCTTCGTTGAGTTGCGATAACACTGCCCCAATGTCATGTTCTGATGCATCTGTCTGGACAATGAACTTCTTGGAAAAGTCTGGGGCCCTTAAGACCGGGGCCTCGCACATGGCTTTCTTCAATTTCTCAAAGGCCTTCTGACAGGCCTCCGTCCAGACTACCCGTCGAGGTTGTTTCTTGGACGTGAGCTCCGTGAGGGGGGCTACGATGGTACCGTACCCCTTCACGAAGCGGCGATAGTATCCCGTGAGGCCCAAAAATGCTCGGACCTCAGTCTGAGTCTTGGGGGGTTCCCAGGCCATGATGGCCTCGATCTTCGCCTGGAGGGGTTGCACCGCTCCCCTACCCACCAAGTGTCCAAGGTACACTACCGACCCCTGCCCGATCTGGCACTTGCTGGCCTTGATCGTCAATCCAGCTTGTCTCAGGGCCTGGAGAACAGCTTGCAGGTGACGCAAGTGATCCTCCCAGCTGTTACTGAAGACGGCTATGTCATCCAGATAAGCAGCAGAGAAACTCTCCATTCCGGTGAGGATCTGGTTTACCAGGCGCTGAAACGTGGCAGGTGCGTTCTTGAGCCCAAAGGGCATCACACAGAACTGGTAGTGGCCTTTGGGTGTGGAGAAGGCTGACCTTTCCCTTGCTCCATCAGTCAAAGAGATCTGCCAGTACCCTGAAGTAAGGTCAAAGGTACTTAGATATTGGGCAGCTCCCAGCCGGTCAATCAATTCATCCGCCCTAGGGATCGGATGAGCATCAGTTTTTGTCACTGAATTCAGTCCCCGGTAGTCCACACAGAACCTCAGTTCTGGTTGGGCACCCGGTGGTGCAGCTTTCGGTACTAACACCACCGGACTAGACCAGGGGCTGCTAGAAGGTTCAATCACTCCTAGCTCCAGCATCTTAGTGACTTCACTATGAATGCTGGCCTTCACCTTGTCTGACATCCGGTAGATCTTGGACTTCACAGGTGGGCTGTCTCCTGTGTCCACGTCATGGACGCACAGGTGAGTCCTACCCGGGACAAGGGAGAACAACGAAGAGTACTGCCCCAGGACCTGGCGACAGTCCTCCTGCTGTTCAGGAGTTAGAGATGGGGAGAGAATCACTCCCTCCACCGACCCATCCTTTTCTTGAGACGCAAACAGATCAGGGAGAGGCTCGCTTTCCAAGTCCTCTCCTCCGTCAGTCACCATCATCAAGATGACTTCGGGCCTCTCGTGGTGGGGTTTGAGGCGGTTGGCATGCAGCACCCGCAGGGGCTGACGAGGGGTCTTCAGGTCCACCAAGTAGGTAGCCTTACCCTTCTTCTCCAACACCTCAAAGGGTCCTGACCAGCGATCCTGGAGGGCACTAAGCTCTCCCGGTTCGATCACCCACACCTTCTGGCCAGGCTCCAACTCCACCGGGTGAGCATTGTGGTCATACCACGCCTTCATTACTGCTTGGCTGGCTTCCAAGTTGTCAGAAGCTTGCTTCCACAACTTAGCCATTTGGCTCCGGAAGGCCAGCATGTAGCTCACCACATCCTGGGGAAGCTTTCTGGGAGTTCTTTCCCATCCGTCTCTCACCAGGTTGAGAGGTCCACGTACAGGGTGCCCATACAGAAGCTCGAAGGGGCTGAAGCCCACTCCCTTCTGTGGCACTTCCCTGTAGGAAAAAAGTAAACAGGGTAGGAGGACGTCCCATTTCCTCCGCAGGCTTTCAGGCAGACTTCTGATCATGCCCTTCAAGGTTTTATTAAACCTCTCCACCAGACCATTGGTCTGGGGGTGGTAAGGAGTGGTGAACCGGTAGGTCACTCCACACTCCTTCCACATTGCCCGCATATACGCTGACATGAAGTTGGTCCCCCTGTCGGACACAACTTCCTTGGGAAAACCCACTCGGGTAAAGATTCCCATCAGGGCCCTTGCCACAACAGGTGCTGTTATGGTCCTCAGAGGTATTGCCTCTGGGTACCGTGTGGCATGATCCACCAGAACCAGGATAAACCTGTGACCAGCTGTAGTTGGCGGATCTAATGGACCCACAATGTCGATGCCCACCCTTTCAAAGGGGGTGCTAACGACAGGAAGTGGTTCCAGGGGAGCTTTCAGCTTCACCCCTGTTTTCCCACTGGCTTGGCAAGACACACATGTCCGGCAGTAGGTATCGGACGACACTTTCATCTGAGGCCAATAAAAGTGTGGGACAAGACGGGCGAAGGTCTTGTCTTGCCCCAGGTGTCCTGCCAATGGTATCTCGTGAGCCAACTCCAGAAGGAAGGCTCGATAACGTTGAGGAACTACCAAGGCTCGTGACGATCCATGTAGGGGTGCCTTGGGTTCACTGTAGAGGAGGCCATCCTCCCAGTAAACACTGTAGTTCCCTTCAACGTTCCCTGCTGCCTGGGCTTCGGCCTGTCGCCTCAGCCCCTCAAGGGTAGGGCACTCCCTCTGGCCCTGGCAGAATTCCTCCCTGGACGGGCCTCCCTCCACGTGCCACTCGGCCGGGATGGGTAGGTCCTCCAGGTTGGTAACGTCCCCCTCCGCAGACTCCTGGTCCACCACCTCCGGTGGCCTATCCGTCCTACGGGGTGGAGACGCCGAGGCAGGCTCCTCCTGTCCTCGGTTCTTCCCTTGACTGGCAGCTGGCTGGGCCTTTGTTCCAGGCTCCAGCCGAAATGAACTCCCTCTTCGGGTAGTCGCGGACCTTGTGCTAACACAGGCCCAGTCAGGTGTACCCAGCATCTCGGTATGAGTCCGGTATTCCACCTCCTTCCAAGCGTTGTGCTCCATGTCATTGCCCAGCAGACAATCGACTGGCACGGCAGGGCTTACGGCAACTCGAAGTGAACCTGCAACCCCCCCCCATTCAAAGGGAACCTCGGCCACTGGATAGTGACCTGTTCTGCCGTCAGCCATCGCGGCTGGGTGGAGTACATCGGGAATTACCTGCTCTGGAGACACCAGTTGACTACGCACCATAGTCATACTGGCTCCCGTGTCTCTCAGAGCCTCCCCTCTTTGGCCGTTGATGGTGACCCACTGCCCATACTTTGCGGTATTTGCGGGCACCTGGATCTTAGGAACCATCTCCCGTTCTCCCAGGGACACTAAAGTGACACCCGCCCACTCCCTTCCCTTAGTTAAGGGCATCTCCTCCCCGAGCACTGCACTAGCTACTCCGGGGGTCTTTCCTCCAGTGGGAGGGGGTGATCGTTTCTGACACTTCGGATCTCCTTTATAGTGTCCAACGCCACCGCACTCGTAGCAATGGACAACCCTTGGCTGCTGACTCTGGCCAGGATTAGGGTTTCTGGGTGGGTTAGCCTTAGAGGTGAATCCTGTTCCCTTCCCTTGGAAGTTATTTTGGGGGCCTTTGGAGAACTCCTTTTTCTTTTCCCCTCCCTCTTTCTTCTGGGGGGCGCCCTGTCCGGCCTTTTGAGTATCCCCTCCAGTCCCCCTTGTGGACACCCGGGTACTAGCCCAAATGTCCGCCTCCTCAGCAAGCTTCCGGGGACTGGTCAGCTTGCTATCCACCAGGTGTTGCCGCAGTTCAGGAAAACATTTCTCGAGCAGGTGTTCCTTCAGTACTAGGTCGAACAACTCCTCGTAGTTCCTTACTTCACTGCCCTGAATCCAACCTTCCATTGCCTTCTTCGCATAGTCCAGGAAGTCCACCCAATTCTGCGTGCCCAGTTTGTGACTACCCCTGAACTTCTGTCTGTACTTTTCAGGTGTTAGTCCAAACTTTCTGATGAGCGCCAGCTTCATGGCGGGGTAGTGGGTCTGCTCATCCTCTTCGAGGGCCAATAAAGCATCCCTACCAGCTGGAGGCATGTACTTATACAATCCCCCTCCCCAGTACTTCTCCGGAACCCCATGGGCCCTCAGTGAGACCTCATAGGCCGCTAGCCACTTGGCGATATCGTCGCCCACTCCATAGCTAGCCACTATGTCCTTTGGCAGGTAAGGTTTAGATTCCCTGGTGATCTCTTGGGTTTGGCTGCCACCATTAGGAACAGGTTGTGCCCCGATTCTCAAGATCTGAAGATCTATTTCTTTCAGTCGCAATTCATGGGCCATCCTCTGCTCCTCCTTCTCCTTTTCCAGCCTTGCTAAGTCCCATGTGAGCTGTCTTTTCTCCCTCCGGTCCGTTAGCTCCACTTCAGACAAGCCACCGCTAGAGGCACGGCTGCCCCCCCTAGAAAGTGTCCTGGGCCCTGCTGACAGGTTCCCCACCTCAGGTTGGTACATCTCAGCCCCCTCGGGGTCAGGCTCTCCATCCCTGTCTTCCTCCTCAGCCTTGCTTTCTCGGCGTGCCTCCCCCCAAGCCCTTAAGCTGGTTTGGAGTGCACCCTTCTTTGCTCCTGGGGGACAGTACACCCCCTCCCGCTGGCAAAACTCCCTGAGTTGGGCCACAGTGTACGTTTCTAGATTTTCTAGTACAAACTCCATCTTGCCCACTCAGGTTAGAGGACAGGTTTTGTGCAGTAACTATGCAGGGGGGTACCTTATATAATACCTCCTCCCACCACCAGAGTAAATTTGGAAAAAACAAAAACCCACAATTAGGAAGGCCGCTTTGAGAAAACTCCCGGTGTAGGCCTATGGACTACCCACAGTTATTGTTGAGTATATGTAGGCACAGCTCTATCCCACCACTGAACACCAATTTATGTTGGAAACAGCCCACCTCCACTCCGCAGGGTGATGGTGGACTCCCCGAACACACTGTGGTAGCTTGGCTCGAGTGGTCAGGAAACAGGCACAGTGCTAAGCATACAATATACCCATACAATAACCATGCGTGCATCCGTTCCAAAAACGACTCTACACCGTAAAAATTATGAAAATATTCTTCTTTATCTTTTTCTCTTAGTTGCTGATTGGGAAAATAAATAAGTCAATCACAATATACAATTTTAAATAGGGCAGGTCAAATAAATATTGGCTGTTTGATGGAATAAATAGGGGTGATCATAAATAACAGGGCATAAATACAAGTGCAATATATACAGACAATTAAATACTTTGAGGCAATAAATACTGTACTAGTAAATATTGTACACCATCAAGTCCTGTGGACCTATAAATATAGTGCAGCAATAAATAGGTAAAAACTCAATAAATACAGTACCCCCAATAAATAATTAAAAGTATACAGCAACCCTCATGTAATCAGTTGACTTCTCAATTCTTAAGGGCTGATTTGGCCCAGGCACAGCTTGTAGGGTTGTGGAAGGCTTGAGGGGGGAGGCTACTCCCTGGCTGGGACAAGGCTGAGGCCTAAACTGAGGTAGATCAAAGGGGGGAATACCAGTGCCCTGGCTTTCTCTCTCCACACAACCTCTCTAGGTTAGTCCCCGTTCACCCCAGGCACAGTCAGGTTGGTTTCAGCACCTCCCTAGCCCCTTAGAGTAGTCTCTCAGGTCTCCACAGGGCCTTAGGCGCCCTCTACTCCACTTACTGCCCTTTTTCTGATGTTCCGACGCCGCTGGAGTCGTGTCGACGCCGTGAGGCGGTTCCGGTTGGGTCTCGGCGGCCTCGGCACAATGTCAGTTCTTTGACGACGCCGGTAGGCGGTTCCGGTCCGATGTCGGCGGCCTCGGTTCGATCTCTACCTCCGATTCGACGGCGTCGGGCAGTCTCTTCACGATGTCGACTTCGGGCGGCTCCGGTCCGATGGCGCTCTCGGCTCCGATGACGTCGGCCGGCCTGGCCTCGATGTCGACTTCCGGCGACTCCGGGGTGCGATCCTCACCCCCGACCTCCGGTGCTCCTCCTCTCAGGTTCCGGGCGACTCCGGAGTGCGATCCTCACTCCCGACCTCCGGTTCACCTCTACCTCGGTCTCCGACGACTCCGGAGGGCGGACTTCACTCCTCCGATGACGCCGCTCGCTCGACCTCGGTTCACTTCCTCCTCGACCTCTGGTATTCCTCACGACCTCCGTCGGCGCCCTCTCACGACCTCAGGCGGCTCCGGGTACGACGTCTGCTACTTCAGTCAGCGCCGCTTCTCCACCTCGGGCTCCAGGTCTCAGGCTACTCGACGCCGGACTCCAGGGAAACCAGTTTCCAGGTCAGGATCTTGCTGCTTTCTGCTTCTAAGGCCTGTTCCTGCTGTTCAGGTCCTTAGGATGAGTTTTTCTGTCTTCTTCCCACACAGGGCTATAGGCTGGGATCCATCAGTAGGGACAAGTATCAAGGGTGGGTTTATGGACCCCACTCCAGGTACAAGTTTCCACCCCTGCTGCTTCACTCCTTCCTCCTTCACTATTGTGCTCCTCTCTCTTCACCAGTCAGGTGCCAACTGCCAGCTCCAACTGCCAACTCACTCTCTTAACCTCCCAACATTCTAAACCGCCTCCAACGGTCACAGGGTTCTGGAATCTCCTGGAATGTTCTGGAAGGTGCTGGTAGGTTCCAGTGGATGCTGGTGATGTCACAGGTGGTAACCATTTTGTGCTCCAGGCCCTCAGACAGAAGTTTCAGGGGTAGATAAAATGGCTCCCTGAATCTGCAGCAACACTAAAAAGTCTGGTGGTTCCCAAAAAGGAAAAATTCAAACAGGGTTTGAGGCAAAAGTGGGACAAAATAAATAATGATGAGGAGGGACCACCCAAAGGGCTGACAGGTCTAACACCATGTTTCTATAGGAAAACTATATTATGGTTTACTACTAACTTTACACTGTTTGACAAATCTTCACAAATCTCTCCCCAAAAAAAGTTCATACACCTCAGCTACTTTTAGTTAAATTTCGGGGTGATCTGTCAAGTGTAGGCTGAGAAAAAGGGGTATCAAAACACATTTTCCCCACATAGTTTTTCCATAGGAAAACTGAACAGCGATATCTCAAAAACGGCTGAACGGGTTTACACCAAATTTGGCAGAAAGCTAGATTTTGGTCCAGAAAGCATCCCTATGATTATTTGGTGGAAATCTGTTCAATAGTTTTAGAGAAAATGTTAAAAACAATTGTATGTCACACCATGGAGGATCTGTGGATCAGACAGATCTACAGATAAGATCTGATTACCTGCCACCACATTAACATAGATGTGGCGGTAGCCATTTTTGGACTAGGGGACTCAGTTCCCTGTTCTGGAAAAAAACATATAGGGGGCAAGGTAGGCCTAGTGGTGGAGGGTCCCAGAGTGGACCCCTCCCCCGCCCTCGAGGCTGTGACCACCTAGTTTTTTATGGGATTGTGGTTCCGCAAACCCCTTTAAAAAAAAGAAGTGCTGTCTCTGTGCGGTTTAAAAATATGCCCTCCAGGGTGGGCCAAGGTCAGAGAAGTCCGGAGTGAGTTATTTCATGGCAGGTGGGCATGTAGCCTCCTCCCGAGCCTTCTGGAAGCAGCTGGGGGCCCCCATCCCCTAGAGCCTAATACATATTCAGGGGCATACAGCATTACTCAAGACTTAAGAGGGATCCCCGGCCTCTTTTAAATTAAGGCGAGGAGGGGCATGCAGCCCCCGTCCTGAGCATCTTAAAGGCCCCAACAACCCCATCGAATGGGCCATGTTTTATATTTTGGGGAGGGAGGAGTCTGGCTCCTCTACTGGCCCCACTCCCTGTGCAGTTCACCATCCCTCGGACACTGCTGTGTTCTCTGTCTGTGAAAGTGTGATCAGGCAATATGAACTTTATTTCCCAGCCTACACTCTCCCATGCAGGGAACATAACTTTGCTCGCACCCGGGCGGGAGCACAGGAATAAGATGCACCACCCCGGCAAGAGCAGAGAAATGAAGCTGGGTTCTACTGCATTCGGGATGGGTGCGGTGTGAAGAGCCAGCAGGGGCCACTGGGGCCTTGGGACTCCCCTGTAGCATAGGTAGTGGGTGCCCCGGGTGGCACCAGTGTAACCCACTTTAAAAAAACACCCGGTATGGTCATGGACTGGGGAGTCGGAGCAGGCCTTGGAGGTCCCACATGGCCCCCAACATTTGGGGCATCCATTTTAATAAAAACGGATAATACATTTATTATTCACTGCTTTGTTCAAGCAGCTCCCCATATTGCCCTAGGGCTTTATTGAAATAGATTTTTTCTTCTTGGTGGCGCACCTAAAGGAGGCAGAAGCACCATCAACCAATTATTGTGATGTTATGGCGGGCTGCAAGAGGTGCAGCAGCCCCCCGGGACCTCTTGTCGTTTGTTCTAGGGTTGCATTCCGTGTCCTGAAAATTTGTAAGTAAAGACTGAAAGACATGTTGATTTTTTTTTAGTAAGGATGTATTGAAAATATTTTATAACAATCACGTTTATTAAACTTTGCGTAGTGTGTATATATAAAATATACACAATATTATAGTTAATGGGGACAAAGATAATAGGTCTGCTTTATGTATGTTTATTTGCTGACCCCTTTATATAGCCAATAGGTCCGCTTTTTATAATTTGGTGTACTGACCCTTTGACAAAGTCAGTAGTCTGACTTACTTAAAATGACATACAATCACAAAAAAGATATGGCAGCTAAATTCTTTTGTAATCTCACCCAACAGAAGACTCCAATGATGGGAACACAAAATCCAAAGATTATGGACGTAACGGCCTCAGCCTAATTTTTGTGCCATGCTTCATCATTGGCCAGTTTGCCACACTGTGTTAAGATACTGCCAACATGATGGTCTCAAACCTTGTTACAAGGGAGAGCAAGGTAAGTATTTCTGGTCAATCAAGAGGCCTGGATCTATTCCTTTTCTTTTTAACTTCTTCATTTGATTTTATACCATAACAATATACAGAATATCCCACCCCTTCCCCACCAAACAGATGTTTTCCCTTAAGATAGCAAATTCAGACAATATTTACTTAGGAACGCAAGAGAAAAGAAGAAAAAAGACAAGAAAAAAGGCAAGAAAAAATAACAGGTACCCTTCACAACAAGCAACCCCTCCTATATCAACACGTCTGAGTATGTTCACCATGCCTAGTGATATTTTGCGATTCCCAATTACTGAAGGGAAGCCAGGCACTAGACATTTTTTCCAGTACCTGCTTGC
Source organism: Triturus cristatus (assembly GCF_964204655.1). NCBI lineage: Eukaryota > Metazoa > Chordata > Amphibia > Caudata > Salamandridae > Triturus > Triturus cristatus. Next base: position 649,849,256 of record NC_140580.1, on the reverse strand, counting down.
TCTTTTGGGAGTAAATAGCCCTTACGAGATAATAAATTGAGATTAGGCGTGCAAACCATTGATGGAACACTTGGGGGGATGGGTCGTGCCAGGCAGTTGTCAAACAGATCCAATAAACAGGCATGGCCATAAACATAAAGGGTTCGACATTGGGTAGGGCTGTCTCATCATGGAACCCTAATAGAATCCACTGAGGAGACGGAGTAATGTCTTTCTCCAGTTTTTTAGCAAGAAAATCATTAATCCCTGATTTGAGACCATCTAGCACAGGACAGGTCGCCAGCAGATGCACAAGAGCCACACCATACTCTACATCTGGGTCAACCAGTCCCAGAGGTACCCGCCCCATCTGACTATCTTCCCAGGCATGATATAAAGGTTAAAACAGGTCTTAAAGTGTTGGGCCTGTAGATTAGCAGAGATTAAAAACATCTGAGCACCTGCAATTGACATTGCCAGATCACTTGGTTGACCAATGATCTTATCCACCCAGCCCTGAGAGTGTTTAGCCATGTCATCCTGCATTGTATTATTTTAAAAAACTATAGAGGACCCCTATCCGGATTTCATCAACCAAAATCAATAGACAGTCTAGCCCAACATCCCACCACCTTTCTTCCTTAAAAAATATCTTGTTTGTAAATATTTGAAAAAGATTCTATGGTGTAACTTAAAATATTGTTGCAGCATATCAAAAGTCTTCAAAGAATTAAACGGAAAAAATCTCCAAAGGTACAAAATCCATGTGGCACCCCTTTATCCATATAAACATCATGAAAAATTTCTTGCAGCAGCGGGTTTTCCTGCATTAGGGTGTAATAGTTAAATGTACCTGATCCATTTTTTTGGCTAATTTTACCCCAGATACGAAAGGCCAAGGTTAAAACTTTGAAGCAGACTTTTTTTTATAGTAACCAAAATCAGTTTGCCGCAAAAGGCAGCCCCTACTTTTATCCCCTATAAGGAGTTCATATTTAAAAGTGTATTTCATCCTGTCCGAGAGGAACTCCCACTTTTCCTAGGAGGGCTGCCAGTTGCTGCAATCCAAAAGCCCAGTAGTACAATTTGAGTTTGGGAACTGCTAACCCTCCGTGATCCTTTGGCAAAGTCATAAAGCTGAGCGCAGTGCCTGGGGTTCGCATATGCCCAAAGGAATCTGGTCAGCATCCAGTCAAGGAGTTGAAACCAGTTATTACCGATCTCCAGCGGGATAGCCCGAAAGAGATAGAGGACCTTGGAAAGGAAAATAATTGTTATCAGGTTACTCCTCCCAATCAGGGACAGCCTCAAATTGTTCCATCTCCCGAAGTCCTGTTTGGCCTTCTGGATTAAAGGGGTAAGGTTAGCTTCCACAATCTTTCCAACATCCGAACTAATAATTACACCAAGGTAGGTTGCCTCTTTAGTAACCCGCTCATCCAATAGGTGTTCCTCTTTATTGATGATAACTTAGATTTTCTCCCTGTTCAATAGATATCCAGACAATTGGCCAAATCTGTTAGCCTCCTACTCGATCCCTACAAGAGCACCACTAGTTGCGGAAGTGGCAAAAGCCAGGTCATCGGCATATGCCAAAATCTTCGTCTCTTCCCCTGGTAACTCATTGGTCTGGATTGCATGATTACGATGGATTTGCCTGATCAAGGAGTCGATATAGAGTGCAAATAACAGGGGGGAGCAGGGACACCCTTGCCTGGTACACCATTCGATAAACACCTCTTCGGAATTGCCCCCCATAAGGGAAATCCTAGCTCTAGGCTGATGATAAAGGGCTTTCATCAAACTAATAAATCCCTGTCCGATTCCTTTATAGGACATTACTGTCCAAAGAAACGGACAGGAGACCCTATCAATCGTCTTTTGGGTGTCCAATAGGATTAGGGCTGTGGGATCTTGAGTAACCCCTTTCGCATCAAAATGGGTAATCACCCACCAGATGTGGTTGGTGGTGCCCCTACCGGGGATGAAGCCATGCTGCACAGGAGATCTGAGCCGGTTAATAACTGTCGATAAGCGGGTGGCCAAGATTTAAGCATAAATCTTAGATTCACTATTGATAAGTGTGATAGGTCGATGTGAACCCAGCTCCATAGGAGGTTTATTATTTTTTTTTAAACACCACTATCTTGGCCGCAGACCAACTATCAGGCGGCGGCAACCCTTCCTAGACCTCCTGGAATAGTTCCGTTAGAAACCCTTTCAATGCCCATGCAAATATCTTATAAAATTCTGCGGGAATAAAGTCTGTGCCCGCAGCCTTTCCGGATTTTAAACTATCAATAGCAGCACCTATTTCTTCTGTGGAGATGGGCGTGTCTAACATCTCCCTGTCTTCTACCGTGAGAGTCTCTTAACCAAGTTCAGAAAGATATTCCCCCATGACTGCGGCATCCTCATTAATCTCCTTAGAATATAGATGTTGATAGAAATGTTGAAAAGTCGCTCTAATCCCAGCCTGATCAGATTTCATACCAAACAGGAGATCCCTAATTTCCGTTATCTGGCCCTTCACAAGAGACTGTCTTGTTCTAAAGGCTAGATGTTGCCCAATCTTTTCATTAAATTCATAAGCCTTCTCATGCCATACCAGATACTTATCCGCTGCCTTCTTTAAGAATAGCTCAACGATCCTTGCCTTGGCCGTCGCTACTTTCAGAAGAGCAGCATCCGAACCATCCTCTGAAGAGATCGTCTCAACTAATTTTAATTCTGCCTTGATTAAGCCTGCATATAATCCCTTGGTTAGTACTTTTTTCATTTTCTGGCGTTCTAGACTATATCTTGTTGTTTGCCACCGCAGACAGGCCTTAAAAGTATCCCAAATGATGCTAATGGGGGCGCTACCATAGTTATCAACCATGAACTGAGGAATCCATGCCCGAATCCGGCTCACATATTGTGGATCTATAAGGAGAGCCCTTTCAAATTACCAAGAGTGGTCTGTTTTCGGGAGCTGGGGCATTTTGATTTCCCAAACAAGAGGCTTGTCATCAGACATAACCCTTAGGCATCTTGAAATGCTAGAGTGTGTGACCAGACCCTTGAAGACTAGAAAATAGTCTAGTCTCACATGGACCTTATGGGGGGCGGAGAAGAATGTAAAGCCAGGATCTGCCTTCATAGTTTCCCTCCATATGTCGACTAGTCCACAAGTGTAATGTAGATCGCTGAGAGCCCTAAACACTTTTGGTTTCCTGCCAGAATATTTCCTACACCCTTGTGTAGAGGTAGTGCAGGTCATATTGATGTTAAGATCACCACATATTATCAGGGGTAGGGACCAGGGGACCAATTCACTATTTAGCCAATGAAACGGATAGGGATCATCCAGTACCGGGCCATATACAGAGCAGATCGTAAAACAGCTGGAACCAAACCTACACTCGGTAATAACCCAGAGACCCAAAACTATCTGAGCAGGACCGAGGAAAATCGCAGACCCCCTTGCTCAACAAAATAGCCATCCCCTTGGTAAGGGTTCCCTGTGTGGTGGAACAAACCAGCTGATATCCAAGGTCATCAAGTACATGTCTGCAGGAATTCTCTATGTGTGTCTCTTGTATACATAAAATATCAGATTACAAAATCTTTAAATCACAAGCAATCCTTTGCCTCTTCCGGCTATTATTGAGCCCACAAATATTTACAGAGGTAATACTGATTTTACTCATTTAAGGAAGAAAGGAAACAAAAGCAGAGCAGCAAACTCAAGTTGTATATCTGCTCGAGACATATTACTTGAACATGGAATTTAAGTTCTGCGTTAAATTTCAACATTTTGCTAAGCTTATAATTACAACATAGTCTGTTTGGATCCCCACTCACCCCTCTATACCCCCTTCCCACCCAACCCGCCCTCACTCTGCCTCAGACCCACACGCCCACCGGACCCCAAACCCCCAATTGGAGTGACGGGTCACCTGAGACCCTGATGATGGCTCCTGCAAAAAAGCCTGACTCACCTTGTCAAGCTCTGGTGAAGAAAAGAGAAAAAAGAAGAGAGAAGGAGGAGAGAGAAAAAGATGAAAGACAAAAACACCCCAAATCATGCTACAAGAAAACCAAAAGGCCTTTTTTCCAAATGTATCCTCTATACGAGATTCAAAAAAGGCAGAGGCACTCCCGCTTCGGTGAGATTTTAACCAGTGTGTGCCCCCTTAGAGTCCCTTTTGGGAGCTTCCAGTCGATCGAGGCCAATACGGATTTCAACCCAACATTCTTGTGCCTTTATTTCGGAGGTGAAGTAGTGTGTCTGGCAGTGTTCAGGAGAAACACCTGGCAGCCAAAGCTCTGCAATGGAGAAAACATCTGTCGCAGACGCCACCTCCTCTCCACAGTTGCATTGCAAAAGTCAGGCCTCACGAAAATGGAATCCTAAAAAATGAGCGCCTCAAATCGAGTCGTGCTTTTTCAAAAATAGCCTGTTGCAACAAAAATTTTCCAAAGACGACCAAAATTGCTCTAGGCTTATCCGATTAGCCCCTCTACCCATTGTTCCGGAAAGTAAGTAGAAATCTATGTGCCCGTTAAATCTCAGTATCCTAGTTCCAGTTAACCAGATCTGGGAAGGCACCTCTAAACAAATTGATGATAAAGGCCTTAGCATCATTGCCTTTGACATTCTCCGATATGCCCAAAAAACGTAAATTATTCCATCGTTGGCGGTTCTCGAAGTCCTCCAGCTTCCAGAGAACATCAACCAGCTGTGAATCCTGGCTCTCTACTTGAGCTTTAAGTGTACATGTAGTCTCCTGTCCGGTTTTCCAAGGTCACCAGCCTCTCCGCCATGTCCGAGCAGCATTTGTTTACTTTACGAATAGCCCACTGCTTGGGCTCCTGTGTCTTCATAGAACTGTTGGGTCGCGGAATAATCCCACTTCAGTTGAGAAGGAACAGCTGAGGCTAAATGATTAGTGTTGGTACATGAGGGGCCTTTGCTGGGGAAGCTACTCCTGGTCTTCCTCCTTTTTGTAAAGAGCCTTTGAGTACTTGGTGGGAAAAAGGCCATCGGGCATGCTACTGTCAGAGGCTCTAGAGTCAGCACCTTCTTCGGAGAGATCCTTCATGACGACCAAGCGGACGGACTCATCAGTGAGTGAAAAAAACTATTCCCCCTGGTCTGGGAAATTCCTCAAATCCAAGCTGTCTTGTGGCAAATGCGGTGCAGGGACGGGTATTTTTGACGGAAGTACCTTCTCACCAGGCGGGGCCGGGGGGAGTAAAGGAGGTAATATTGTCTGTTTTTAGATTAACCCCGGCCATCACTCCCCCTTCTACTCCTAGGTCCACTTCTGTCATTTGTCCCCCACCTGTTTACAAGACCTTTCCTCTGCAATAGAATTAGGAATGGACCCCTCCTCAACCCCAATATCAGCAGTATTGTTAATAGCCCTGGTACTCACAGACAGGCAGTCAGTCGTATGCAGGGTCTGAAGACCTCCTCCTCCTGCTCCTGCCTGTTCTTTGGTGTGGCCTATGCGCCGGGTAGATGAACCGAAGATAGAGGGAATGATAGACTGTTTTGGACCGACCTGTGTATGTCTGCCATCGGTGACCCGGAAATCTTTTGCTGACCTAGAGGTCTGTACCGGGTTAAAAGAGAAGGCGCCAGGTTTAATTTTTCTTCGGTCGTCTTCCTTGATCTCATTCCCCTTCTTTCTTGCTTCCATGAATAAGCGATTTGTGGAGTGGGGGGGGCGGGGAACCTCCTTCCACTCCTTCTCTTTCTCTTTAGCCGACTTGATGCGTGGCGGCATCGTGGGAACACAGGTTGAAACGCCAGTCTGAGTCGGGAGCCCAGCCAGCCGTGCAAGCAAAATGTAAACACTCTCCGCGCTCTCTTTGAATATGCAAAGAGCCCCACCAACAAGCACAGTCTGCCCCAGAGGGCCCGTGGCATATCCGGGGCTAAGACACCCACAAGTAAGTCCCCCAAAGCAGGATTGTTCAGACTTCGTTGGAGTCCCTGCCCCCTTTCCCAACCACTCTGCAAACAGGCCTCTTGGTGCACTACTGGTTGCGTGATGAAGTACCCTTGGCTGTTGAGGGCTGTTGGGGGCCAAGAACCCCTATTATTGCCATAAGTAATTCACCCGCAGCTGGATTGCTCAGACCGCATCGCAGGCCCCGCCACCAGTAAGTCCCCCACCGCAGGATTTTTCAGACCTCGTTAGAGGCCCTGCCCCTTTCTTAACCACTCTGCAAACGCACCTCCTTTGCGCACTACTGGTCGGGGGATTAAGTCTTCTTGCCTGCTTAGGGTCGTTGGTGGCTAAAAACACCCTAGTATTGCCACAAGCAAGACCTCCACAGTGGGATTGCTCAGACCTCGTAGGAGGACCTCCCCCACTTTCTCAACCACTCTGTAAATGCACTTCCAGGTGCACTAATGGTTGGGGGATGAAGTTCCCCTGGCTGATGAGGGACTTTGGGGGCCAAGTTCCCCTATTGTTGCCATAAGTAATTCACCCGCAGCTGGATTGCTCAGACCGCATCGCAGGCCCCGTCCCCTTTTTCAACCACTCGGAAAACATGCCTCCTGGCACACTACTCTTGGGGGATGAAGTCTAGGGGTGAGCGTGCCAGTAAACTCCGCTCCACTGGTGGTTGCAGAGTTTTTACCCAACTCTGCCTTCCAAGCAGAGCTCGGAGTGGCAAAACGGCTGAGCAGAGTTTACCACCCACCCCTATCAGAGACTCACACACCCACTCAGGTACTCATACATCCACTGAGACACTCATGCACTCACTTACACACTCAATGTCAAAGGTTAGAGGGTACAGTTAAGAAATACATATTAATAACCTTAAAAATTCACTTAAAAAAACCAAAGGTTATAGGGACGTTATAGATAGAAATAGAATTTTAAAAAACATAGAAATTGACTGAAAAACCAAAGGTTTACAGGGACGTTATATTTAGTCAATAGAATCTAAAAAACTTTTTAAAAATCTTTGAAAAAAACAAAGGTTACAGTGACGTTATAGTTAGGCTTGGGTTTCCCTCCTACAGAACAAGTGAAATTCAGCAGTTATAGATATCTGAGCTAACTATAACTTACACCCCCGCAACGCATTGCTTATGACTTCGCATATTACATCACTCGTGATATGGTCAGTGACATCACTGATGACACCATCTATAGACCCACTCACACCGCCATACAACTTCTAATACACCGACACAACCACTCACAAACCCATTCATAGACCCATACAAGTACTTACCCAACTACTCACTTATCCATAGATCCACTCATACACCCACTCATAGAGCCTGATCATACAACCAGCCACTCACCCATACAGCCACTCACACAGCCACACACTCACCCATATAGTAACTGACATACCCAGTTATTCACCTATACAGCCACTCACACACCTACTCACCCATACAGTTTCTCAAAAGAACCACTCACACACTCACTCACACACCCACATAACCACATAACCACTTACATACCCATTCACACATCCAAACAACCACTCACACACCCAATTTCGGCAAACAGGTAAGTAGGGTTATTGTCCCCTCAGTTTTGGTGCGCAAACATGGTTGTATAGCCTGTCGTGGTACGGCTGATCATGTCAGGAGGGTCATTGCACTAATGGACTTGACAGCAGTCCTTAAGCTGCCGATAGGGTTTGTCTTTTTAGATGACTAAAAGGCATTTGATCAGGTATCATGGGGTTTCTTATGGGAAGTCATGGAGCGGAAAGGGACAGGACAGTATTTTATACAGGCCATTAAAGCACTGTATAATGCGCCAGAAGCTACTGTTTGTATAATGGGCCGGTAGTCGGATAGGATTCTAATTTCAAGATGGACCCAGCAGGAGTGCCCCTGCTCACCATTATCATTTGCTCTTTTTATCGAAGTTTGAGAAGAATTCACACATTAAACCTGTCACTGTCAGCTGGGTGGAACACTAAGTTTTGGCTTACGGCTGTGTGTTTTACCCTCATTCAGACTATAAGCTGAATGAGGGTAAAACACACATTTTGAGTACTAAGGGGGCTGGGTTTAATCATGCTCGTATCATGGATGAAGTAGTATATCTAGCTAGGGGTTAATTTTACAGCAAGTTTAGCATCGCAATTAGAAGAAACCAAGCAAAGCCTGGAAAGAATTAATCACTTGAACCTACCATTATGTGAGAGGTGTAATGTTCTGAAAATGTAAATTTTTCCTATAGTGTTATATGTCTTTAGGACCGTTCAGTTGGAAATTGATTTGGCTTTCTAGCCTGCAAAAGGTCTGCTTTAGGCTACTTTGGGGGTACAGAAGCTCAAGGTGGGCGGCTTAATATATGGTTCTTCTGAGACATCATGGGGGGGTAGTCTGTTCTCCACCTTTTTGGCAGTTACTGGGCATGTATGCTTCAACACATGGGTATACTAATAAGTGGTGGTTTTAACGGGGTTATTGCTGCAGAGTTCAACGATTTATGATATGGCTTTGGGTGGTGACACAGCCAGATGCTTGGTCAGAATTTTAGAGCCTAGCTATTACAAGAAAACTACGTTTAGGATTGTTAAAGCAGCATACAAGGTGTGGGTACAAATGAAACGGAAACTAGGCATTTCTAAAATTAACTTTTATACACCGATGGCAGTCCCGGTGGTGCTTCTGCCGGTATTTCACTATGCAACCATGTTAAGGTGGGCAGAGAAGGGCCTTCTGGTTGTGGGTGACATATATCAATGGACAGCTCCGGGCATACTGTGATCTACAGGAGGATTATGGCTTACTGAGGGGAGATTTTTTTTATTTCCTTTACTTTCGAGATTTCCTATGTAAGAACATAAGGGATACAAATACACTTTTAAAAAGTCCCCCATTAGAAGCAGTAATCGACAAAGACAAGATTGCCCTGATATATGATTTGCTGATACAGGCATGTCTAGATGATGTAGAGCAGCAGAATAGGAAACAAGAGATAAGGTTGGGTGTTAGTGCCAATGGGTTCAGGAGTCTCTTGAACTGTGTAGTAGGTGATTGCTAACGGCTAATCACACTTGGACAAAGGTGGCTAAATGGGGTGGTAGGTTTGATGGTAAATGTAAGTGCTATGGTAATATGGCCAACAAAATCCTTCACATGTTTTTCACATGCCCAAAGCTAATAACCTCTAGACAGGCAATTGAGCGATTATTGGGGTTAGTACTCTGCACCAACATCTACATCACACCTTCTTTGTTGATTCTGGGCGAACCTGGGAGGCAGACAATGACGAAATATAAAGACAGAAATGTTGTCTATTATTTATTGCCTCTGCTGTCGTCTGAATATGCATAACGGCCAATTGGCTAAGTCTTGATCCTCCAACATCTTCAGTGTGGAGGTCAAGATTGCTAACAATTTGCCATATTGAAACCTCATTGTATAAGCTAAAGGACGTACAAATCAGTGCAGAGGGACTCAAATTTGGGCTGCACTAACGTCTTGGATGGAGGGAGGATTAGAATGGCACACTGGCACTTTACAAAGATGAATTATCTTAACTGATGAGCCTCCACGAATAAGTTTAAACTTCTTGTTTGTGATAGGGTAGGGTCTTATGTGAGAAGTCTGCTGCTGCTTTATTTCTATGTTAGAATGTAGTATTTGTTTTATAGCTATTTAATAGGATGGACTTCTGGTAAAGTAGATGTGAACATTTGCTGGGGTGGAGAAGAAGGGTACAGTATTATGTTGGTTAAAAGTTGAGGATCAATTCTTGCTGCTATGGTTTCTACCCCTAAGATGGTGCTATTAGCTGACCTGCAAAGTGATTTCAGCTATATCTGATGGATTGTTACATTGCTGATGCATTTCCTTATGCTGCTCTTTGTGCTCATTTCTGTCTTTTTATCTGTCTGCTGAATACCATGTAGTCTCATTTTTTGCTTATACTAATACAATGTAAAAACAAAAAAAAAACACTCACACAGCCACTCACTCACCCATACAGCCAATCCCACAGACACTCACTCTTGCATACAGCCACTCACATTTCGACTCACTTAATCAAACACTCACTAAAACAGCCACTCACTCACCCACACAGCTACTTACATACCCAATCACTCATACAGCCATTCAGACACCCACTCACTCACCCATACAGTCACAGACAAACCCATGCACCCACCCATACAGCCACTCACTCACCCACCCATACAGCCAGTGACACACCCACTGACACAGCCACTGACACAGTCACTGACACACCCACTAACTCACCAATACAGCCACTCACACAGCTACTAAGTCAACCACACATCTACTCGGACACCCACTTATACAACCATACAGCCACTCACACACCTGTACAGTCACTCAGACACCCACTTACACACAGATACGCACAGGGACTCACATAAACTCTGTCAAAAAATGAATCACTCCTAAGTAGTACACAAAGTATACTAATTTAACTTTTTTTGGTACCTTAGTAAATACACTTAACACACAAACACTTTTAGAAAACACTCACAATCACTGGATGATGTCATGAGTGATGTCACTGACCATGTCATGAGCGATGTAATATATAAGGTTATAAGCAGTGCATTGTGGGGCGTAAGTTATAGTTAGGTCAGCTAACTATAAGTGCTGAATTGCACTGGTTTTGTAAGAGTGAAAGCTGAGCCTAACTATAACGTCCCTGTAACCTGTGTTTTTTCCAGTGAATTTCTATTTTTTTTATTCCATTTCCTAACTATAACTCTTTGTAGCCTTTGTTTTTTTAAACATATATATACATCTAAAAAGCCGAAGGCTACAGGGAGTTATAGTTAGGAAATGTTCATTCGACAAGTTCTAGTGCTTTAAGGGAACACAAACTCTCATGTTGTCAAAATTCTTCCTTATCCATGTCCGCCAATTTTGCATGCTTAATGTAACCTCTCAGTGAGTGTAGCTGCATGCTAATGATATTTTTTCAAATGTCACTTTGGTAGTCCAATGAACATGGGGCAGGAGTGTTTTAAATGTATGCGAATAAAGAGCATGTGCAATGGCATTGAAAAAGGCAATAATACTGAAATGCGTCGGCCATTTAATAAAGTGAAGGCTTGGGAACCGTTGAGTGCTCCAATTCTCCCAGTGGAGAGTTTGCTGGACTGTTGTTTGCGTGACAGCCACAGTCACAATGGAAGTACCCGCCCGCATGTTTGTTTGGCAGTATGTGGCAAATTGGTGGAGTAATTATGTGAACTGCCAGAACCGCCACCTACCCCCGAGGATTGTCGTATCCATTGACATGAGGTCGTCATTACAAGAATGGAAGAATTTCGGTTACGAAAAGTGGTGCTTGTGGATGCATTCCTGGGAGGTAGGAGCATGGCAGGACGAGGGAAAGCCTTCACTGTCAACCCGGAATAGGTGGGGAAAATGTATATGACAAATACTTGTGGATGCTAGATACTACCAAAGTGACATTTGAAAAAATATAATTAGCATGTAGCTACACTCACTGAGAGGTTAAATTATTCATGCAAAAATGGTGGACATGAATAAGGAAGAATTTTGACAACATGGGAGGCCGTCTTCCCTTACTGCACTATAACATGTCCAATGAACTTGGGGCAGGAGTGTTTTAAATGCTGATGAATAAAAAGCGTGTGCAATGGCATTGAAAAAGGCAACAATGTTGTAATGCATCTGCCAATGAAATAAAGTGAAGGCTTGGACCCGTTGAGTGCTCCGATTCTCCTGGTGGGGATTTTGTTGGACTATTGTGTGCGTGACAGCAATAATGACGCACCGGCCCGGAACTTTGTTCGGCAGTATGTGGGAAATCGCTCACCTGAAAGATTATTGTTCTTGACTTTACTGGGTGTTCCTTTGTGCTTCGAGAAAGATATACCTCTGTGATAAGCTCTAATTCCAGTGAAACACGTCAGGGATTGTTTTTATTCATTTTAGGTTGGCCTGGATGTTATTTTACCAACCCAGAGTGGTAATACTGTGCCTGGAGTAGTAAAATGATTTTGTGATTTTTCAGCTTGATGTGGATGGCACTAGCTAATCCTATGGTTAAAGACTTTGCTATAAAAATGGCAAAAGGCTGTGTCACTTTCTAGCTCCACATGGATGGCACTGTGCTAATGATATGCTTAAAAACTCTGCTATAGAAACAGACATTTGAGGTGAACAGATTGAGAGTTTGATTGGTGTTGTAGGGTGCTCCATATGAAGGAATTGCTCTTGCCTAAAATTAGGAAATACCCAAATTTCCACTCATGAATGAATGAATGAATGAATTAATATTGGACTTGTAGAGCACGAACTTAGCCCAAGGGCGTCAAGGCGCTGTACGCGGAACCTGAGGGTGCAGACAGAGAGACATGCTCATACAGAGGTCTGTGAGAAAAGCCAGGTCTTTAAAGCTTTACGGAAAAGAGAGTGGGACGCCTGACTCGAAAGCTCTTCCGGGAGGGAGTTCCACAGTTTAGCAGCAGCAGTGGAAAAAGCTCTACCTCCCCATTTGACCTTCTTAAATCTCGGTACTTTTAACAGATTCTTATCTGCAGACCGGAGCAGCCTGCTAGGGACATAGCGATGGACACTGGCCTTAATCGCCTCAGGACCTGAACCGTAGTAGGCCTCATGAGTCAGGCACAGTGTCTTAAAGAGGATCCTACGGTCCATAGGCAGCCAGTGCAGCAACTTGATGGAGGCTGTGACTGAATGATATCTTGGTAAGTTCATCACCAACCTGGCCGCAGCATTCTGCACCATCTGCATACGTCGCACTAGGCCCTTGTTAATGCCCAAATAAAGGGCATTACAGTAGTCCAATCTGGACGTTACCAAGGCAATAATGGCATGCTTACGTGCATCAAAGGAGAGGAAATGGGAGATTTTTCTTAGGATCCTAATGATCCCGAAACAAGTGGAGACTGTCCTACTAACCTGAAAGTTTAGGGACAGGGAATTGTCCACGATAACCCCAAGGTTTTTCCCATGGGATACCGGACAGGCCACCAGTCACTGGACCAGATCTCCTGTTTACTACCAAAAATCAGGACCTCAGTCTTCTCTCCATTCAATTTCAGAAATCCAAGAGGAGACTGCCTGCATACAGTTCCTAAAGTTAAGGGCCGATTCCCTTATACTATGCAAAATAGACACCATTATTTGGGTGTCGTCCGCATAGGACAGCACCTCTAACCCATAGGATCTCACAACCTTAGCAAGAGGAGCAACATAAATATTAAAGAGTGTTGGGCTCAGGGAGGAGCCCTGAGGAACACCGCACAACAAGGGTTTGGGGCTGAGTAGAATTGGCCAAGCTTCACCGTCTGTGCCCGCTCACTAAGAAAGGAATCAAGAAGCCCCAAGGCCGAGCCTCCGATACCTTTCTCTTTAAGGCGATCAACTAGGCTACGAGGAAACAGGGTATCAAAGGCTGCGGTAAGGTCAAGTAGAACAAGCAGGGTGGTGTGCCCTACGTCCACTTGAGTCCGGATAGTGTTAAATACAGCCGGCAGTGCTGTTTCCGTACTATGGTGGCTTCTGAATCCATGTTGTGAACCATCAAGTAGGTGGTGGTCTTTTAAGTAGGTGCTAAGATGAGAATTTAAATAGCTTTCCAGAATCTTAGCTGGAACAGGAAGTAAGGAGATCGGCCGATAATTCTTCAGTTCTCCAGGATCCAGAGAAGGTTTCTTCAAAAGTGGCTTCACTACAGCTGTCTTCCACAGGGCGGGAGATTGCCCCTCTGAGATGGCAACATTCAGAACAGCGGTAAGATGGGGGATAATGATTTCACGGCCAATTTTTAACACCTTGAGGGGGCAAGGATCCAATGGGGAGCCCGATTTGACCCGTTCTAAAAGCCGATCAGTCACCTCAGACGACATGCAAGGGAAGGTGAGAAGTCTGGGAAACACCTCCGTGAGTGAGGCATCATTGGGAAGGGGAGAGGGTCGAACAGAAGACTCCACGATGGAGTTGGATGCTTCCAACAAGGAGTAAATGTCTGTGATCTTTATTTGGAAAAAGTCAGATATTTTATCACAGCGCTCCTGGGAAAATTCAGAGGGGTCAGTGACATGGGGAGAGGTAAGAGAGTTTATTACCTTGAAAAGATCCCTACAGGATTTCATAGATTCAGTAGTCTTTGAAAAATATCATATCTTTTCCTCCATGATGGCTGCTTTATACTCTTTCAGACCCTGTTTATGCAGTTCCCTACTCAGCGGTTCTAGGTCTATTCGCCACAGCCTCTCCTGTTTACGGCAGCCCTGTCTCAACTTTCTGAGTCTCTCCGTAAACCAGGGAGCGGAGGGTTTTTTCCTTGCTGAGTAGTGCTTACTAAGAGGTGCAAGAGTGTCCATTGCTGCTGTCAATTGTTGCGAAAACTCAGCAGCTGCCAAATTAGCATCATGAGTTTAGTGAGCTCAAAGTTATTAAGGAGATTGGAGAGCGACTCCTTACTTATGAGGCTAAAGTTCCTCCTTTCCTCCAGAATCCTGTTGCCACAAGAAGCCATCGCTGATGCCAGAAAGTATAGATCAAAAGGGATGGCAAAGTGGTCAGACCAAGCTAGGGGGATCGGTTCCCCCACCCTTATACGAGGGTCATTAGAGAAGACACAGTCGAGGATATACCCCGCTATATGGGTGGGCTTTCTGACCAGCTGTGAAAAACCACAGCAACTCAAGGTTTCCAAAAGACTTTGGGTATCTTTACATAGAGTATTATCTAAATGGAAATTAAAGTCCCCCAGGAGAGTAAAATTAGATCTTTCAAAGTAAGGTTGTAGAAGCCTGCTAAAATCTTGATTAAAGGGTACCCTAGAGCCCGGTTGCCTATAACATAAGATGCCAGAGAAGCTTTCCGTGGGGTGTAGGTTAATTGAGAAATAAAAGGCCTGGTAGAGATCAGGAGAAGCAGACAAAGCCTGAGGGCGGCAGATCAGGGTTTCTCTATCAAGAATGCCCACACCCCCTCCCCGCCGGCCTACCCTATCCATTCTGGCAAGGGAGTACCCAGCGGGGATAGCGTCTACGAGATCAGGACCAGAGGCGTCCGTGGCCCATGTTTCGGTAATAAAATCCCAGGTTGGCTTCCTTGCTGAGACAAAGTATCTGAAAGCAACCTTATTCTTGATCAGGGATCTTGCATTGATGAGATAACCCTGCGCAATCTGTTCTTTGAGCGGGGGCCTGATTGCCTTATTGTCAGTGGGGATGTTATGATACTACTTAAGGGAAGTATTACATCCTGTACATAGAAGGCTAAGATCTCCGGATCCAAGGTGTGATAACAGGGAACCCTGTCTGGCCGAAGATCTAACAGTACCTTTCTGGAATAGTGGACACGTCCCAGCTGGTCAGGGATAAACAGAGCAGTATCTCTGGTACGGGGCACGGTCTTGGCGCGGACGGTCGCAGATGGGCTTGCCTTTGGCGCGCCGGCGGAGTGCCGGCGGCGCGCGTCTGCTGCGCGATGAACCGGCCATGCTGTTTTAATAGTCTCAGGACTAGAGCGCTGAAACCCCCTGGCTCCGACCCCTAAACAACCGGAAGGGAGCCTGAATATATGCCGGCGCTCTCCACCTCCACAACAAACGGGAAAACCCGCGGTGGAACGGGGCGCTGGCGATAGCACAAGGAAGCACTGAGAGGGAAGCGAGTCCCCAGGAGGTAAAAGGGAGCGAAGAGCTCCAAACAAAGTGCAAAGCAGCAGAACACAATACAAGTTTAAAAGCTCCACAAATTTAAAAAATGTTAAAACAATAAGAACAGTTAAAATACAGATAGCGTCAGCATTTGCATGTTATCTGCGCGCGTCCTAAACTTAGGAAATACCCAAAGTTCCACTCATGCTTTTTTGCGTGCACACACACACACACACACACACACACACACACACACACACACACTAAATGAAGGGGCACAGATTACAATCAAGGTGACCAAATCCATGCGAAACTTTTCAAGATAATTATTGGGTATATCAATTAAATACATTTAGATTCATTGTACTAAAGGGACCTTATTTGAATATTCTGAAAAGACAGCATGTATTTGTCCCTCTAGGACCATGCTAGACAACACTTATGTACAACATACAAATTGAACAATGCTGGCCACCCATGGATATGTTTCAAAGAACAGCTAATCAAGTTGTGAACCTTTCAACAGAAGTTGTCTGATAGCCCAATGTCTATGGGATCTACTATCAACGCCGTACAACATCAATATGTAAAGTTCAAGAAGCACAGAACTATGTTACCCAAATAATTCTCAGCTTCAGATGATCTGTTCTCGTCACATCAAACTTAAATATATAGCAGGGGCTTTCCGCCACTGAAAGTTTTTCTGAAAAGCAGTTTACCGTCAAGAAAGTACTGCACAGTAGCAAACATATTTCAATTGTAGCGGTCACCCAGGAGACATCCAACTCTCCCTCGCATAACCAACTAGGCATCTGCTTGACAAATTCCAAACATTTGGGGAAGAAAACTTTCCACATCAAAGACTCCTTCCACTTCAATCCCTTCCCCTTCCTCTAAGAGGACTTCATGTTGTTCTGTACTATCAAGGGACCACACTGATGCAACGCAACCTATGGCCTCACCATTCCTAAATCCATCAGATGCTTCTTCATCAACATTCCTTGGATTCCATCATATCCCTTCCTCTGCACACCCTTATGTGCTTCCAACCTTCCCTGTCTTTGCCATAAAGTAATCTAAAGCAGCTTAGAAAGGAGTATGAGAGCGGTATAAATAGTCCAAAAAAAAGAACTAAAAAATTGTTTCTTTTCTACTGCACATTAGAGGGGTGATTTGTATTCATCATGACAGGGAACAGGAAAACAGTAAGGCAGTCTTTTTTCTGCACTCTTCCTAGCAATGAAGAGTACCAGGGAAAATGATTAGTCTCGATATAAGAACTTAAACTAGTGCGCTCACCTGCTGCAACGCCTGCTCTTCAAGTTCTTTTTGGATCCTAATCTCTTCCTTCTTGCGTTGTTCTATCATATCCAGCTCTGCGCGAGCTTCATCCCGTTCCCGCATGAACTCCTCCTTCTCCAATTCCCTCTAAACATTGCATAAAAGCAAGAGCATAATCATTAGACTTGGAAATTGCCATGATAAAATAAGGTGTACCAAAAAAATACAAACTTTTGCTAAAGTCCCCTTGGTAGAGGCTGAAATAACTAATCTATAACGAAGGGAGGAAAGTTGAGGAATGGTGACAGGCATGCATGCACACTACAAAACCAAAGCATTTTTCAGGAGATGGGCAGGGAACACTTCAAGAGGCAAATATTCTTCAAGATGGGGGCTCTCCCAGGACCAGTGTTGCAATATGGGACTTGTGAAGCAAACTCAAGAGTAACAGAACGAGATAAGGGTTCAAGTAAAGGTTTGTGAATTAATCAAACTACCTCTAAGAATAAGAAGCAAAAAAAATGAAGGTGGATTAGAAGTGAGCCTTCTACAGACACTATGGCTTAATTGTGTTCTGGAAATGGAGGCATCTAGGCCAGTATTACATAAGGAGTAGTACCTCCTGTGCCAGCAGTTCTTGAGAAGGCTGCCCCATTACCTACATTTTAGCAGTCACGAAAGAGGCTCCCCCAGGTCAAGAAATTTCCATCAACAGGTGGAGAGGAGTAAAGATGAAGTTTATTTGTAAATTAGGTCTTGCATACTTCACCACAGGCTTCGAAACTGAATAAGCAATATCTTGCCAACACAGATATGGCATAATGCGAACAACAGTTTCCAGCCACCTGTGCTTGTTTGCTGTGATGTTTGTCCCTGATTTTCTGTGTAACACGTCAGTTAAATCGAAGGAAGAACAGGACTAAAAAGACATTAACCTATATTATATACAACATTGCCTTGTCCAGGCCATCCCAAATGTAAACATAGAAGTTGAAATAATAATGTAAAGAGTTGCATTTTGAATTAACATCATACATTTACTCCGCACAAACAAAACGTGATTATTTTGTTCCTTTACCCACTCGTGTGGCACATTCTCGTTGAACAACTCACAGAACCTGTTGTACTAATGTGGCCTTTCAGAGTAATTGTATATCGCAGTGATACATACATTTGAAAATGTTTATTTCCCAAGTCAGGCAATGGAATGGCCATTAAACTCATCAGGCCAATGTCCCATTGGTCAGCTAAATTTAAGCTGCATTGTTTTGCTAGCATTGCTATAGGCAAAGGAGATGGTAAGCCTACAGTGTGCATGACAACTACTGTGCAGCAGAATCTCATTCCCACAGATTTCATTACCAACATTGGGGAGGGGGTAACCCTTTTTTTGCTTCAGGAAAGGTGGGCACAGTTATGCATGTTGCTGCCCTACCTAACAGAAATAATGCAGGGTTTCCTCAAGCCACTGATGTATAGTTCCTTGGGTTTTAAGATACTGGTGGTACAAGAATGATAACGCACGTCTACTTTGCATATTTACATAATCTCTCATGGTCTAACCTATTGGCTATAGGTTCTAAAGACACCAAAGTTTAAGAAAAGTACATCATAACTTCTACACTAGTGCCAGTTTTTAAAGGTACATATTTAAGTCCAACTCGGACGCACGCCCAATAACAGTAACACATCTTTCAAATAGAAATTATGCATATTGAAAAAGATTTTTTCAGTGCAGTTTAAATGAATTGTGTATTTGGTTATCAACCACAAATTGATACATTCTGCACCATTGTTGGCTGTGTGAAGCTGTTTGCACCACTATATCTTCACAGCTTTACTTCAATGAGGTCTGTGTGCTTAGGCTTGATTGCCTTGGCTCTTCCAGGGAGAGTCAATAATGTATCCAACATGCCTCACATCTTTGTGCCTTTTTCCCATCCCCTGTTCAGAAAGAGGCTATTGTGTAATACTTTGCTGAGAATCAAAATCCAGGTACAGATGAAACTGTGGTGTTCCAGGCAAGGAAGAGCCAGCAAATCCACCTTTGTTATTGATAGGGTGTTGCCAGAACTTTCACATTAAGCAGAAACCCTGTTTGGGGTGAACCCCTGTTTGGTTCCCTCCAAAACACATTCATATACTGGGTCTTCGTTCACTACAACAGGAACCATATGAACTTAGTCTTCTGCCTGGGTTCCTAAGGATGTGAAACTGCATATGCAGTCTAACGCCAGATAGGTCAAGGTTTTGCTGAAGCACTGCCTCTTTTTCAGCTCAAAAGCTTGCAGAGGCAACTAAAGCACCTCCAGCATGAGGTGCCTATCCTCCTCCAAAGACCCACGATGATGCATAGAGCAGTACAAGGAACAATGGAAGAATAATATCCAGTGATCTTGACAACACCAACATAGATAGATGAAAATGCAGATGAGCAGCTCTAGAGTACCGGACCTTGTCCTGCAGTTGTACACCATCTGACCCAATTAGAGAACTGAGTTAAACCATCCCTGGAAATCACACCTCAAGTCACTTCCCTTCTCTAGTCTACATCCTGTTGCGCATTAACCACAGAGGTGAAATGTATCTATCTGTTGGGCTAGGACAATGTTCAAAGACACAAGACACAAAGACACAAGATCCACAAATACCTCTAGACGGAACTTCAAGGGCGGTGATGCCTACTAGATGTTAAACTTGTGAGTTACTCTGGCCTATAGATATCTTTATGATCTCCCTAACCCAGGCAGGACCAATCCAATTTAGAGTAGTGCTTTGAGCCAGTAGGGATCGACTGGCAAAATGTTTTTGCGCTGTGGACAGTGTTTCCAGAGATCAGCGTTTGAGGTTTCTCTGGTGTTCTCACCATCAGCAACTAGTCCCCAGTAAAGGGAAATATATGGACCACTACAAATCTATTTTGATGACCTTTGAGGATTCTAGTACACGGGGATAACCACCTATAAAAAAAGTATCATACCAACTTTGCATTAAGTGACCCAACTTAGGTCTAAACTGTTAAGCGTAGTCCAGGAAGATGCTGTGGCACATGCATGCCTCTCAAAATAATTTACTGGTAAAACGCTTTGGAATAAGCTCACCCATTTTGATCTTCCAAATTGGTGGACCTAGCTGGTATTTTTACATTTCATCAGCAGTTAACGTTAAACATGCTGAGCTACCATGAACAACTGACGCTGTTGTGATAAACTGGACTAGGACCTTAGTCTACAGTGTAACCCCTCTATTGACTGTGATCTGAAAAAGAAGTGCAGTGATAAACCCAAAGAACATACTCCTTTGAGAAGTGCTCAGAAAATTAGCCGTGGAGCCTTACACTGTGTAGTGTCAGAACTATGAAAATAAGAGGCAACACTCTGCTCATTTGGCGAACCTTTATTCGTAATAATACACAGGAGCTCTGTACGCACCAACCTTCACTGATCACTACTTCTCCCTATCTGGCTCTTCCCTTTTTTAATCTCTAACTACTTCCTTTACTCTGACGTCTCGCTATCACTACCCACAGGGTCCTAGTGCCCTCGATTCATTTACAGGACAACAGTACACACTGCAGTGTGTTACGGGGAAGGGCCTGCCCTCCCGCTGCGAGGCGCGCTAATTACTGAGGTGCGCGCCGCGGTGAAATAATCAGCCGACTCTCGTGTGCGGTAGTGCGCGGACTGCCCCGGCAGCTGCGCCCTCTTTATTTATCTAGACGCGCTCACGCTAGCCGGCGTGAGCGCAGAGGCAGGTTTGTGGAACACGCACCAGCGGGAAAAGGCTGGTGCGCCAACTGTTACATCCCATCTCAACTCAGTATTTGACAGGAGTATGAAAAGTCTCATAGTTCACTTACTTGGCAGGCAAAGTCTCTCAGGCGGGTGCTTGGCGGTGGATTTTCTCTCAGCGCATACCTGGTAACCCCTCTGTTGATTGGGGGTGTGTGGACCGGGGCGCCGGGGGTGGGGAGCAGGCCTCAGCTGGTCTCGGTACCTCCTGGACTCAGGGAGTTCTTCGGATTATTGATCATCGGTCCCCAGGGGCTCGCTCTGTCGATCTTCAGTCTCCTCAGTGTGATTCTCGATGGTGGGGAGGGAGACAGGTTGATCTACCTGTTTGAACCAGGAGATGTTGCGGGTCACCCTTTCTCCAGCTTTCTCGACGGTCACCATTGTTCCTTGCCTGCCGATCACTGTCCAGTGTCCTTGTTCGTAGCGAGTACGGAATTTTCCTCCTGGTCTTCTGTCTTTCAGGATAACGGTATCTCCTGGCTGGAGCGGGCGGACTGCTGCTCTCCGGGTCCGACTGGCCTGGTTGCTGCGGTTCTCTCTTATTCTGAGTGCCCCTTCCTCGTCAAATGGAGGGGGGGACCAGCCGGGGGCAACGGGGATACCATCTCGGCGGGTGCCGGAGAACATGAGCGCCCAGGGGGCTTGGCGTGTTGAACAGTGTGGCGTGCTCCGATATTTTTGTAGAAACTTCTGGAGTTCTTATTCGGGGTCACTCTGTTCCGCCACGGCGATGCAAATGGACTTGTTTATTGTTCGCATGAAACGCTCTATCTCTCCATTGGCTTGGGGCCATTGGGGGGTGATGCGCCGGTGCTAAATGGCATGGTGGCGCATGAATTCATGACATTCGTGTCCTTGGAATGGGGGTCCGTTGTCGCTGCGGAGTTCTTTAGGACATCCGAACATTCCAAATATTTTCTCCAGAACTGGGCCGACATAGAGGAACGCTGTCGAGGTTACCACTTCTACTATCGGGTATTTGGAGTAACTGTCAATGAGGGCCAATGTGACTCGCCCATCTGGAAAACTCCCGAAGTCCACACTCACTTTCTCCCAGGGGCTCTGACCATGTTCTTCGGTGTGGACAGGCGCTGATCTCTCGGGTACCTCTATCCAGGCATCCATCTCTGGGAACCAGACCTTCTCTCTCATGCGGGCTTTCATCCTTTCCATCCCCTGATGTCCTCCGTGGGCTAATTGTGTTGCCCGCAGTTGCAGGGACGCTGGGATGACGATGCGGTTCCCTCTCAGGAGAAGTCCAATTTGAGTGAGGCTCAGCTCGTTTCTTACCCGCCACATGTGCACCAGACTTTCCTTTTCTGGGCTTGACCACGCGTTTGCTGACTGAAGGAACTGTCGCCACAGCCCTCCTTGGATAGTGTCTTAGACTTTGACTATCACAGGATCTTCTTTGGCCGCGGTGGTTATTTCTTCAATCGTCAGCGCTCGGGGGCACGTCAGGGCTGCCAGCATGCTCAGGTGTGCTTTTGTGACGTCCCCGCTTTGCTCTTCAGGGCTCGGGTGAACAAGACTAAATATGTCTCTCTCTCGTCGTCCGACGTGGACGTATCCTCTTGGTAGGCTGTCTGTTCTCTTTTCTTGCTCCCAGATTGAGATGCCAGCGAGACCTGTAACAGCTGGCGGACCATCCGTCTCACCGATTTAGGCCTGTTCCCTTCTTTACACTGCGTCTTTCTCCTGCACACTGATGCGAAATGATTTGCGATGCCGAAGTTGGTGCATGTCTTCCCTTGTGCCGAGCAAGACTGTGAGGGGTGTTCTTCGTACCCACAGTATCCGCAGCGGTTCTTAGGGGTCTGTGGCTAACGATCTCGCAGCCTGTGGATCCTGTCTTTTGTCCTAACTGCGTCTGCGTTTTCCGACTTTACCGTGACACTCTTTTCTGGTCCTCTCATCAGAGCTACGTCCATCTCTTCTGCACGTGCCGCCGACAGGTCATGGGACCGCGCAAGCACCAGGATATCATTCATCAATATGTTCGGCTGCCATACTATGAGGCCATGTAGGGTCTTGCTGCGTATCCCAAGGATCAACTGGGCTCTGATTTCTTCCGAGGCTCGGTCGCCCACGAGATGTGTTGCGGCTAGTTCCCTTAGCCATGCGTGGAAAGCGTCAACGGACTCGCCTTCCCGTTGCTTTGCTTGTCTTAGTTTGAAATGTTCAAAGTCAGTGTTCATTTGGGGATCAAAATGGGCGTTCAGGGCTGCGACTGCTGCGGCATAATCATTTGGGGGCCGTGTTGAGCGTTTCACTGCCCCATCCTTTTCCCCGCGTAGCGATGAAATACTTCTCTAGGCGGCCAAGCCATGTCTGCCACCGTGGCACAGCCGTTGAGGGGTCCGCTGATTCACTGAAAGGAGTCAGGACGCCAGAGGGAGAGTGATGTGGTACTGCCGGTACTGGGGCTTGGGCGGCGTTGTCTTGATCCCCCATCTTGCGTGGCATGGGCACAGGTTGGCGGCCTAGCGAAGATGCCTGTTGCTGGCGGGCGGTCCTCAGGCATGGGAGGTGGCGCAAATGCACTCAGTGACGTGTAGGCATGCGTGTTTGTAAGCATGGGGTACTCACTCAGGCTGGGGAATGGTACCAGGGTGTCTCTGTGGCACTCCTTGGGGCGTGTGTGCTCCACTCTTCACTCGCACGTGGCACCAGTGACTCACTGGGCTAATGCGGCGGGGAGCAGCCAGGGATTTCGCCTCTGCCGCCAGGAAACTGCTTCCACAGGGTTGGGGCCACGCCACGTGGGGCACGTGTGGTGAGCCTGCAGAGGCCTGGACGGGCCTCATGGTTGCAGCAGTGCTGGTGCTACCATCTACACTCCTCGTGCTTTGTGGACTAAAAGCACGCTAGGGCATCCCACCCTCGTTGCCGGTGTTACGGGGAAGGGCCTGCCCTCCCGCTGCGAGGTGCGCTAATTACTGAGGTGCGCGCCGCGGTGAAATAATCAGCCGACTCTCGTGTGCGGTAGTGCGCGGACTGCCCCCGGCAGCTCCGCCCTCTTTATTTATCTAGACGCGCTCACGCTAGCCGGCAGTGAGCTGGTGCGCCAGCTGTTACACAGTGTATATTTGCACCAGAGTGTAAAGTATGATCGTATCCGAGGTCACAACACTACAACTGTACAGGTCTTGTGTGTTTTCATCACGGTGATCGATTTTATTTGATCTTTTTTCCACTGTTAGATTCTTTTCAAAGAAATACATCTGAATGGACACTGATATTTAGTGAGAGTAATAACAGTTACCACCACTAATCAGCTTAAAAATGTGTTTTTTGTATCTGTTTGACTTGCCTTTCTACCAGCCTCAAATGAGATTGTTGTTAGGATGAAGAGCCTCCCCAGCACCATCTTAAGTTACCACACTTATCAATTCAAAATCATGATAAAAGGCTGGATTGTCCTTCCACATATGGCTACATTTAACAATGTAAACATAAACTTCTATGGGGGAAGCGCCCATGAGTATCATCTGTGTTATTAAGGAGGAAGGGCCCAGTTTTGTAATGTTCTGGGGCAGAGATAAGACATCCTCCCTAGTACCAGATTGTGCTAAAATCCTTCTCCCTTTCGAAGGTGTAATATGAGCAAAGGTTTCCTTTTTTCAATAGGGAAGTAGCAACGTCCCCCCCCTCCCCCTCAGTGTTATGCAAGGACCAAGTGAAAAACGGTCCCTAAGTGAATTAGAAGTAATGTGTAGTGCATTAAAAACCCTTCTACACGAATCAGAATAAAAATGCATGCATGTGGTAACGTTTATTACCAAATGTGTTCTCCGTTTCCAAAATGGAAGCGCATGGGGGGGTCGGACAGGGTTCAAAAATGGAGCTGATTTTGCACAGTGGCCAGATAATTTGCCTTACTGGGCAACTCAGCTTCTACACTTAGACACTCCTGCTGCTGGGGGCAGGACACAGACACAGGCCGCAGCCCGTACTGCACCTGGAGGCACCACCTGCAGCACCTGGGCCCACGTTCTTAAGCACTGCTTTTCTCTCGCAGCGTGGGACACTCCTGCTGTTGGGCGCTGGTCATGGACCACAGGCCCCACCCCGCACCGTGCCTGGAGGCGCTGCCTGCAGCATCTGGGCCCGTGCTCTTAAGAGATGTTTTCCCCTCACAGTGTGGGACACTCCAGCGGCTGGGGGCCAGTCACGGTCCACAGCCCCAGCCCGCACCACGCCGGGGGCGTCGCCTGGCGCACCTGGGCCTGCGCTCTTAAGTGCTGCTTTCCTCCGACAGCGCAGACCGTGCCCGGGCTAAGACAGGGCAAAGAGAGGACCCGTCTGTGCCCGTCATCACCCAGGAGAGCCTGGTCTGGGACACCTCTCTTTTGCCTGCTATCTAAGGTACTGTCATCTTCACCTTGTTTGTTGGAAACTTATTAAGGGATCCCCAGCTCTTCTTTAATGGGGAAATGGAAAGTCATATCCCCGGCATTCATGCCTGACACCAATTTGGATATCTTTCTGCAACGCGCAGTGTGGGTGATTAACAATGAAACTGCATTGGCAGAGCAGTGCTTATCCTTTTTCTCTCCACCTGTCTAATATGATTTGCAAACATTGTATGATGTAATTATGGCTGATGTGGGCACCAATTCAGCTCTGACAAATGAGACACTTGGGGTCCTGAACACCTCCACAGGTCCTTTTGGCAGGACATCTGTCGCTGAGCCTCCTGAGCACCTTGAGGAGATACAACTTTACACTCAAACACCTGTCAGCAGAGGCTAATTGAAGAAGCAAGGGGGGGAGAGGAAAAGGTGGGATCAAATTTTAGAGCCAGTGCCCCGGACCTTCTATGGTATTATCCAACCCAGGACCTTGTCCTAATATAGACAGTATAAGCATTCTAGGGGTGAAAACACCTTATCTAGTTGAGGAGATCTACAAGGGTTTGCTAACTTCTATTAAGGGCACTTTGAGGCCGATCCTAGCCTGCCTTGAGAAAATCTAAAAAGCACTGACAAATCCACTGCAATTAAAATATATTTAAAAGCATTGTCTGATGTCAGAGGACCGCAGTGATCAAGATAAATACAACCAAACGGTTGAGTATGTGGTGGACGGGAAACAGAAGAAGGCTTAACCTGTTGACAAATGTTACAGCAAAGAACATATTTGTGCATTTGCTGATATAAGCCACGCCACCAAAAACGTTACTGTAAAAGCGAAATTGTCGCTGTCACCCCGGCATGTGCAGAAGCCATGCCTTCATTGGCAGCCACAATCAAAGAAAGTCTGCGATCCTCGTTGGGAATCAAACGATCACCAACTGATGGAATAGTCACAAATGGAATCTGATCAGGTGTTAAATGATAAGTGTACACAAAGGGAATCCCTGGGGAAACGGTGTTCCGTCTTTCTTTGCAGCAATAGCCGCCAAAATGTCATCATCAATTTTAGTCATAGACCTAGTAACAGCAAATACGGAGCATGTGGCAACTGCAGATTTGGCTGCCTCATCAGCCATAGGATTACCAATGGCGTGTGCTCCCACATGCTGATGTCCCAATGTATGAATAACATGTGTGAGTGGAAAACGTTCCTTAAGAACGGCCACTCGGACCCAAAGCATTTTATGCTTTATTGCGCTACCTTTAGAATCACGAAAATCATTTTGGTTCCAAAAGAACAAGTTGTCATTAAAAGACTATACACAGTAAAAGGAATCGCACACTACAAGTGTAGGCACTTCAGGATCAGCAAACTCAAGAGCCAAAATCAAAGCACGTAACTCGGCCAATTGTGCCATGCAAACCCCAGGGGATTGTGTGTGAATCAAGGAGGATTTAAAATAACCGTTCACTATTGTGCCTGCCACAATTGCGCAGGCCATGGAATAAGCATGTTTAAAACCAATAGCTAGCTGTGCAGACCCATCAGTGTACATTACACATCTGTACTGATCAAGAGGGAGTAGTGATAAAGGAGGAGGATGAACATGTTCATAGTGTAATAAAGGATCAAAGATTAAATGGACATTAGCCGACATCAATGAACTAGCCCTTTGTATCCAATGAGGATGCAGAGCTTTACAATTAGGTACACTCGCCTTCATGACAGCTTCTAAGGCTGGCACTGGTGCAACCATGAAAATGACTTTCCCCGAGCCAGAGAGTGTTCCTTCAGAATCGTCATCTGTACTGCTGTCAAAAATATTTCAGTCGAAGAAAAGCCCATTTCAGCTGGAGTATACAAATGCAATTTATAAGCACTGGGAACCGTGTCCCCTTCATTGAAAGTCACGTACGTGAATCCTAACACACCTGGTACAATCCTCATGACCAAATTTGTGGTATTGTCTCTGATTAACAAAAATTGAGTAGCGAGCAGATCAGGCTGCAAAGACCTAAGTACAGCGGTATGTTCCGGAAAAGGAAAAAGAAGGTTGTATACGCTGGGCATAATCAGGAATGTAGGTCCTGTCGAAATTCAAGAAATCCAGCAAAGATCGTAATTTTTTAGGGTCAACGAAGGTTGCAATTGAGCACATTTCTCCAAAAAGTGGGGGGGGGCAACCCCTACCTTCAATATTGAGCTCATATACAAGAAAAAGGACAGCCAAAAAGGCAATATGCGACTTCACAAAATTGAATTTGTAACCCAATGAAGCAAAATGTGTGATAATGCGATCCACCCGCATAAGATGTGGATGCATTTCATCATCCAAGAAGTAGATGTCATCAACATACGAAAAGGCATCAGGGTCAATATCATGTAAGATAAACACAATGCATGCCACAAACACTCCTGGGCTATTCTTTTTTCCCAATGGTAATCTCGCATATCGTCTTTGATTGCAGAGTGCGCTGAATGCAGTTAAGTCACGGCTTTCAGTAGCCAAGGTATGACTGAAAAATCTTTCGAACAATGTTATTGACTAGCGCAGAGCTATGTGTGTTCTATACCGCAGAGGTATGAACATGACTGTTCAAGTGTTTGTAGTCTAAAAAGTATACGATATGAACCGTCTGGTTTCAATATCAGAAAAAGAGGATTATTCATTGACGAAATACAGGGTTCAATCACACTCTGATATTTCAATTGAGTCAGAATGTCATCAAATGATGTGTTAGCATCACGTTTAATTGTGGTGAAACAGGCGAGTCAGGAGTAATTTAAACAAATACGTTTTCAGCATCTTCTTGAAGCTTAGAAAGTCAGGGCAGGTATGAAGAGGGAGTTTGTTCCAGTGGTATGGGGCTGTGTAAGAAAAAGCTCTACCTCACATCTTGAGGTATGAATGCGAGGAATCCGCAAGAACGCTTTATCTGAGCACCTGAGCTGCCTGAGGGGCTGATGGTAACTACGGTGCGAATGTAGATAGGAGCGGCGTGGCCTTATAGACTGTATTAGACAGCAAAGTTTGAATACAACCCCCTTTTGAATAGGGAACTAGTGAAGCTTCCTTAAAATGGGAGTTGAAGAAGATTGTGTCGGTAGTCTGCAGATCACCCGAGAGGTTGTATTCTGCACTACTTGCAACTTGTTAGTAAGGTGTCGTTTACTGCTACTAGTAGGGTGTTCCTGCAGTCCAGGTGACTGCCAGTGTCAGATATGGCTCGGAGGAGAGGAGACAACTGAACACTTTAAACCAGCCAGATACGTACGCCAGGGATGCATCCTGGACCCCTTCCTTTTCTCTTTATTTGTGAATGGCTTGGAAGAAAAACTGCTGGACTTCTATGATGACTGTCTGCGAATAGGCATCTGTAGTGTCCCCGGACTGATTCATGCCAACGATAATGTTTTCATAGCAAGGACGGCAATTGGCCTATAGCGATTGCTTGACCGCTTCTGCATTTTTATGACCAGCCTGGATCTTGTTGTCAATTAGGCAAAAACTCATAAAATGGTCTTTGAATCAAGTAAGAGGGAAAGTATTACCTTTAGAGTGAATAACAACAAAAATGTGAACACTGTCCTGATGTTTCTTTATCTCTGGATATCATTTGAAGAGAAACACACTTGGGGCCCACTGAATATTAGGAGGGCCACTGCCCTTCAGCTTTGCCACTAAAATAGGAACAAAGCCTATTAAAGAGCGTGTTACCATATACAAAGCCAAATGCTGTATAAATGCTAGCTATGAGGCTAGCATCTAGGAATCTGTTGGAGAGGTTCGAGAATGGCTTTATTAAGACACTATTAAGCCATCCCAAACTCCACAAGCTCCTTTATCTGCCACTTGGAAACTGGGCTAGGGTTTATTAGTAACACTATAACATTACAGCCACTTCTTCTATGGTTCAAAATATGGATAAAGACCCAAACCTCTTTTAACCGAGTGGTTCATACTGACTGCCTGAAACTGGATCAATGAATGAAAATTTCCTGGATTAGGTACATTTACACAACTTGCACTAGTCTGGATTTGGTAGATCTCTTCAAGACCCCAGTAATATTTCAGGCAAGCCAACCAACACATTATCCAGGTATACATTGAAATTTCTACCTGTAATGGCATTGAGCCGTATCTTATTTGGGTCACAAATCCGCATCATAGGTTTCTGCTGGGAAGATTAAGACTATACATCGTCCTCTTTTTTGGTAGCCTATCCTATACAGGACACTTACATTGCCAATTTACCCATCTACCTGTGTGATGGCTGCTCTGTACAATGCACATTGCACTTTATGTTGTCCTGTAAATATTGTGTCACTGAGAAAACTGTATATTTGACCTCTTTTAAAACAAGCTAACATCAGACACTGCAGGGTTGCTTTAGTTTTGTTACAGACACTGCCATCGGCGATGACTTGCTTTTTAACTGGAACATATATCCAACGTGCCACGGTGCAGAAGGTATCTGTTTTATTGTGAAGTATTGATTTCATACTGTACTTTTAACTGCTTTATTCATTTTAAACGTTGTACAGATTTTATACTCTTATGATCACATGTTGATTGAATAAATATTGTGAATGACTGACCAAATATGTCTAGCGCATGAGGGAAGGCAGTGAAATAAAGAATACAAGTGATGCAATTTGTTTCCTTTAAAATCAAAGCAACAAATGGTTGTACTGTTTAGAGTCATACCTGCTCTCGTTCGATGATGTTCTTCCTGTATTTGAGCAGCCAGTGCGCCAGATACTCGATGGGATCCATTGGGCGATGCTCAGCCACCTCGGTCAAGCCTTCTGCCAGACATTTCCCAAGGCACTTCTTCAGGTACTCCGAATCCATCCCCATATTTGCGCTCTGCAACAAGAGCAGCAATGGAAAGAGGCCTGTGAGTGTCATCACACTGGGACTGTGTGCCCATTGGCTGTTAACAAAGAGCAACCCTCCTCGCCCAAAACCATGCACATTTGAGTTTCAAGACATCTCTGGATCAGGTGTGTTACTCAAGCCCCTGCAGCACAAAGACACAACCGAGCCTTCAGGGGCCCCTAACCCTCCAGAGGCTGCCTGTTCAACCAAAGGCCAATGAATATTTGTGAGACTCATGGGCCCTTCATCACGTTTTGGAGGGGGAGGGGGAACCTCATTTTGCGTTATGCCAGTGCTCTGGACCTGACATCCCGAAATCCCTCACTTCAGATCGATTCAGGTACTGGCACCATGGATTTAATTCTGCTCAGCAACACAATGATAATATAGCCACTTGTTTGGAGAGTATCCTCAATGTAATATCCCCATTAAAAAACAAGATCTTACACAGTGATTTGGTTTTTCCTTACAAAAAAGAGTCTTTCAAGCCTGCACTTGTGCTCTGATCTTTCCATACCTCGAATCCTCACTGGTTTCTGCTTCAGTCTAATGTCTCAAAGAAACACCCGATGTGTAAAAGCTTACTTTTGATGTCATTTAAAAAAAAAAAAAAACATTTCTCTTACATCACTCACTTATTTGTATGTCCATGATTTGTCCACCTATGAGCTCTGAAATGATGGTAATTATATAGAGGAGAGGTCCTGTCAGGGTACTATTCCTGCCCAATACGAAAAATATTTTTGGGACATTGTTTTGGGAACCTGCCAATAAAAATCTATTTTCAAAAATGGGGAATACTGTGCCCTTGCAGAAGAGTCCAGATATAAAAGACGAGATTGCAACAAACAGAAAGAGAAAATATGGGGGGAAGTGGGTGGGTCCTTTTCATACTTTGCATCCCTCGTGAAAAACGTAACTAATAAATATAACATACATTTGAGAAGCAATGTTGAAGATATTTTTGAATAAGAGGTATTGGTTGTTGCTGGGAACATTTCTGTAATGAGGTTTGGTGCGGATTGTGTGTGTATTGCCACAGTTAATAAAACAATAACAATAAGTTTAATTAAAAAAACAATAGAAATAGTTCAATCTATAGCATTAACCGTTTGGACAAGCCATAATTCCCACGTTGATCTAAAACAACGCAATGTATTTGGAAACAACAAACCGCTGTCTAGCTCAGTCATTACAAGGAGTGGTGGAGACATTTAAAGCTTGGCTATTATAACAGAGAACCTGCACAAGAAACACATTCCTTGGATATGCAAACATAGCCAATATATAAAATAATCTATTCTGTTACCCCTCAATTGAGGATTAAAATATACGTTGGTGGTATTACCTATTAAAGTGTGTCAAAGTTCTGGGCTCTTGGGTATTTGTCTTAAACAAGAAATCATTTGTATCATGGACCACCTGCCAGTAAAGAAATTCAATAATGTCATTTTAATTTTTACAGCCAAAATAATAGACTCAATAGAACATACAGGAACACAGAGCTAAGTCATAACGAACTGTTGGAAAATAAAAAGATTATGAATCTTTAAAAAACAGCCCGCAGGCAACGTAAAGGATAATTGTTGGAAACCGGGCAACCGGGTTAGCAGTCACCAGGTTCCCAGCACAGTGGTAGCTTGGCTCGAGCGGTTGGGGGTCAGGCACCGTGTTAAGCGTACGTCACACCCTCACAATAACCATGCGTTCATCCGTTCCAAAAACGACACTACACCGTTAAAATTATGGAAGACAAGATGAAAATATATATGTCTTTATCTTATTTTCTCTTAGTTGCAGGCTTCACATCATAAATACAATACAATAGGATTTTCCTTTAAAAGAGCAGGTCAAATAAACAATGCTACTTCGGAATTTCAACAAATAGGTTCAGGTCATCATTAAGCAAAGAATAAATAGATGTGCAATAAATACAGACGGCAAATAAATACAGTCAGACAATAAATACAGTGCAAGAATAAATTAGTGGAAGACAATAAATAAAGCACCTTCAATAAATAAGGTAAAGCAATCAATGACAATTACAGATCAGATCACTTTCATGAGGTCACTTGGTCTTACTTTGCCCATACACAGCTTGTGGTCATTTGGATGGCATGGGGGTGTCCCACCTAGATTGGTCAAGGCTGGGGCTTAAGCTGAGGCAGAACAAGGGTAACCTAAAGATCTGGCCCTCCAAACTACACAGCCCTTTACGGAGGTCACTGTACCAGTCTCAGTTCACCCCTGGCACCCCTCTAACCCCTAGGATGGTCTTTAGGGCTCCACGGGGCCTTAGACGCCCCCTCTACCACTTACTGTCCTTTCCACGACGATCGGCTCCGCTCGGCGCCGTGTCGACGCCGTGAGGCGGCTCCGGATCGATGTCGCTGGGCGGGCCCGGCTCGATGTCGCTGGGCGGGCCCGGCTCGATGTCACTGGGCGGCCTCGACTCAATGTCGCTGGGCGGTCTCGACTCGATGTCGCTGGGCGGCCTCGGCTCCATGTCGCTGGGCGGCCTCGGCTCGATGTCGCTGGGCGGTCTCGACTCGATGTCGCTGGGCGGCCTCGACGTCGCTGGGCGATCTCGGCTCGATGTCGCTGGGCGGCCTCGGCTCGATGTCGCCTTCCGGCGTCGCAGGGACACGGTCTCCCCGCTTCCGGGTGTCTCCGGAGTGCGATCTCCACTCCCGACCTCCGGCGCGCTTCACCTCAGTTTCCGGCGACTCCGGTGGGCGGACTTCACTCCCCCGTCGACGCCTCACCTCGACCTCAGGTGACTCCCGACTCGACCTCCGGTGCCTCTCCACGACCTCCGTCGGCGCCCTCACTCGACCTCAGGTGACTCCCGACTCGACCTCCGGTGCCTCTCCACGACCTCCGTCGGCGCCCTCACTCGACCTCTGGCGGCTCCGGGTACGACGTCTGCTTTCTGTCAGCGCCGCTTCTCTACCTCAGGCCCCAGGTCTCCAGGCTTCTCGACGTCAGGACTCCAGGAGGACACCGCTGAACAGGTCAGGAGCTTGCTGTTCTTCCTCTTTAAGGCCTGTTCCAAATGTTCAGATCCTTAAGATGGTTCTTCTGGTCTTGGTCCCACACAGGGCTTTAGGCTGGGCTTGGTCAGTAGGGACTAGCATCAAGGGTGGGTTTCTGGACCCCACTCCAAGCACTGGTTTCCACCTCTGCTGCCTTACTCCGACCTCCTTCTATCTCTGTCCTCTCTCCTCTCCAGTAAGATGCCAACTGCCACTCTGAGATGGCCTCCCAACATTCTAAAACTGCCTCCCACTATCACAGGATTCTAGAATGTTCCAGAAGGTTCTAGAAACCTCCAGTGAGTTCTGGTTATGTCACAGGTGACAATGGGTGGCCACCATTTTGTGTCTCAGGCCCTCAGACAGAAGTTCCAGGGGTAGGGAAAATGGCTCCCTGACCCTGCATCAACACTAAAAAGTCTGGTGGTTCCCAAAAAGGAAAAATTATAACAGGGTTTGAGGCAGAAGGGGGACAAAATAAATAATGATGAGGAGGGACCACCCAAAGGGCTGACAGGTCTAACACGCATCCCCCCCAGCTGAAAGTGGGGAGAGCTACCCAACCCCTTGGGAGTTCTCATCACTAAGGCGGAAATACCTTGAGAGACCGTCTGCATTGGTGTGGTCCACTCCAGGCCGATGTTCCACCTGAAAGTCCATTCCCTGTAGGGAAATAGACCACCTTAGCAACTTGGGATTCTCCCCCTTCATCTGCATCAGCCACCGAAGGGGTCTGTGATCGGTCTGAACTAGGAAGTGCGAGCCAAACAGGTATGGCCGCAACTTCTTCAGAGCCCATACCACTGCAAAGGCTTCACGCTCTATTGCACTCCACTTCTGTTCCCTGGGAAGTAGTCTCCGGGATAGGAAGACCACGGGTTGATCCAGACCTTCTTCATTGAGTTGCGATAACACTGCCCCAATGCCATGTTCCGATGCATCCGTCTGGACAATGAACTCCTTGGAAAAGTCTGGGGCCCTTAAGACCGGGGCCTCGCACATGGCTTGCTTCAGTTTCACAAAGGCCTGCTGACAAGCCTCCGTCCAGACTACCCGTCGAGGTTGCTTCTTGGACGTAAGCTCCGTGAGGGGGGCCACAATGGTCCCATACCCCTTCACGAAGCGGCGGTAATATCCGGTGAGGCCCAGAAAAGCTCGGACCTCAGTCTGAGTCTTGGGGGGTTCCCAGGCCATGATAGCCTCGATTTTCGCCTGGAGGGGTCGCACCACTCCCCTACCCACCAAGTGTCCAAGGTACACTACCGACCCCTGCCCGATCTGGCATTTACTGGCCTTGATCGTTAAACCAGCGTGCTTCAGGGCCTGGAGAACAGTTTGCAGGTGACGCAAGTGATCCTCCCAGCTGTTACTGAAGACGGCAATGTCGTCCAGATAAGCAACAGAGAAACTCTCCATTCCAGCGAGGATCCAGTTCACCAGACGCTGAAACGTGGCAGGTGCGTTCTTGAGCCCAAAGGGCATCACGCAGAACTGGTAGTGGCCCTTGGGCGTGGAGAAGGCTGACCTTTCCTTAGCTCCATCAGTCAGAGAGATCTGCCAGTACCCGGAAGTAAGGTCAAAGGTACTCAGATATTGGGCAGCTCCCAGCCGGTCAATCAGTTCATCCGCCCTCGGAATCGGATGAGCATCAGTCTTGGTTACTGAGTTCAGTCCCCGGTAGTCCACACAGAACCTCAGTTCCGGTTGGGCACCCGGTGGTGCAGCTTTTGGTACTAGTACCACCGGACTGGACCAGGGGCTGCTGGAAGGTTCAATCACTCCTAGCTCCAGCATCTTAGTGACTTCACTGTGAATGCTGGCCTTCACCTTGTCTGTCATCCGGTAGATCTTTGACTTCACAGGTGGGCTGTCTCCTGTGTCCACCTCATGGACGCACAGGTGAGTCCTACCCGGAACAAGGGAGAACAACGAAGAGTACTGCCCCAGGACCTGGCGGCAGTCCTCCTGCTGTTCAGGAGTTAGGGACGGGGAGAGAATCACTCCCTCCACCAACCCATTCTTCTCTTGAGACGCAAATAAGTCGGGGAGAGGCTCGCTTTCCACGTCCTCTGCTCCGTCAGTCACCATCAGCAATATGACTTCGGGCCTCTCATGGTGGGGTTTGAGGCGGTTGGCATGCAGCACCCGTAGGGGCTGGCGAGGGGTCTTCAGATCCACCAAGTAGGTAGCCTTACCCTTCTTCTCCAACACCTCAAAGGGTCCTGACCAGCGATCCTGGAGGGCACTAAGCTCTCCTGGTTCGATCACCCACACCATCTGGCCAGGCTCCAATTCCACCGGATGAGCATTGTGGTCATACCACGCCTTCATCACTGCTTGGCTGGCTTCCAAGTTGTCAGAAGCTTGCTTCCACAACTTAGCCATTTGGCTCCGAAGGCCAGCATGTAGCTCACCACGTCCTGGGGAAGCTTTCTGGGAGTTCTTTCCCATCCGTCTCTCACCAGGCCGAGAGGTCCACACACAGGGTGCCCATACAAAAGCTCGAAGGGGCTGAAGCCCACTCCCTTCTGTGGCACTTCCCTGTAAGAAAACAATAGGGTAGGAGGACGTCCCATTTCCTCCGCAGGCTTTCAGGCAGACTTCTGATCATGCCTTTCAAGGTTTTATTGAACCTCTCCACCAGACCATTGGTCTGGGGGTGGTAAGGAGTGGTGAACCAGTAGGTCACTCCACACTCCTTCCACATGGCCCGCATGTATGCTGACATGAAGTTGGTCCCCCTGTCAGACACAACTTCCTTGGGAAAACCCACTCGGGTAAAGATTCCCATCAGGGCCCTAGCCACAACAGGTGCAGTAATGGTCCTCAGAGGTATGGCCTCTGGGTACCGTGTGGCATGATCCACCAGAACCAGGATAAACCTGTGACCAGCTGTAGAAGGCGGATCTAACGGACCCACAATGTCGATGCCCACCCTTTAAAAGGGGGTGCTAACGACAGGAAGTGGTTCCAGGGGAGCTTTCAGCTTCACCCCTGTTTTCCCACTGGCTTGACAAGACACACACGTCCGGCAGTAGGTGTCGGACGACACTTTCATTTGAGGCCAATAAAAGTGTGGGACAAGCCGGGCAAAGGTCTTGTCTTTCCCCAGGTGTCCTGCCAAGGTGATCTCATGAGCCAATTCCAGGAGAAAGGCTCGATAACGTTGAGGGACAACCAAGGCCCGTGACGTTCCGTGCATGGGTGCCTTGGGTTCACTGTAGAGGAGGCCATCCTCCCAGTAAATGTTGTAGTTCCCCTCAACGTTCCCTGCTGCCTGGGCTTCGGCCTGTCGCCTCAGTCCTCAAGGGTAGGACACTCCCTCTGGCCCTTGCAGAATTCCTCCCTGGTCGGCCCTCCCTCCACGTGCCACTCGGCCGGGATGGGTAGGTTCTCCAGTTCGGTAACATCCCCCTCCGCGGACTCCTGGTCCACCACCTCCGGTGGCCTATCCGTTACACGGGGCGCGGATGCCGAGGCAGGCTCCTCCTGCCCTCGGTTCTTCCCTTGGTCGGCAGCCGGCTGTGCCTTTGTTCCAGGCTCCCGCCTAAACGAACACCCCCTCCGGGTAGTCGCAGACCCTGTGCTGACACAGGCCCAGTCAGGTGTACCCAGCATCTCAGCATGAGTCCGGTATTCCACCTCCTTCCAAGCATTATGCTCCATGTCATTCCCCAGCAGACAATCGACTGGCACGGCAGGGCTTACGGCAACTCGAAGCAACCCTGCAACCCCTTCCCATTCAAATGGAACCTCGGCCACCGGATAGTGGCCCATTCTGCCGTCAGCCATCGCGGCAGGGTGGAGTACATGGGGAATCACCTGCTCTGGAGACACCAGTTGGCTACGTACCATAGTCATACTGGCTCCTGTGTCTCTCAGAGCCTCCCCTCTTTGGCCGTTGATGGTGACCCACTGCCCATACTTTGTGGTATTTGCGGGCACCTGGATATTAGGAACCATCTCCCGTTCTCCCAGGGACACTAAAGTGACACCCGCCCACTCCCTTCCCTTATCTAAAGGCATCTCCTCCCCGAGCACTACACTAGCTACTCCGGGGGCCTTTCCTTCGATGGGAGGGGGTGGTCTTTTCGGGCACTTCACATCTCCCTTATAGTGTCCGACACCACCGCACTCGAAGCAATGGACAACCCTTGGCTGCTGATTCTGGCCAGGATTAGGGTTTCTGGGTGGGTTAGCCCTAGGGGTGAATCCCGTTCCCTTCCCTTGGAAACTATTTTGGGGGCCTTTAGAGAACTCCGTTTTCTTTTCCCCTCCCTCTTTCTTCTGGGGGGCGCCCTGTCCGGTCTTTTGAGAGTCCCCTCCAGTCCCCCTTGTGGACACCCGGGTACTAGCCCACATGTCCGCCTCCTCAGCAAGCTTCCGGGGATTGGTCAGCTTGCTATTCTCCAGGTGTTGACGCAGTTCGAGGAAACATTTTTCGAGCAGGTGTTCCTTCAACATCAAATCAAACAACCCCTCGTAGTCCCTCACCTCGCTGCCCTGTATCCAACCCTCTAATGCCTTCTTTGCATAGTCCAGGAAATCCACCCAATTCTGTGTGCCCAGTTTGTGGCTACCCCAGAACTTCTGTCTGTACTTCTCGGGTGTTAGTCCAAACTTCCTCACGAGCGCCACTTTCATGGTGGGGTAGTGGGTCTGCTCATCCTGCTCCAGGGCCAATAATGTATCCCTGCCAGCTCCCCAATATTTCTCTGGAACCCCATGGGCTCTTAAAGAGACCTCATAGGCCGCTAGCCACTTGGCGATGTCATCTCCCGCACTATAGCTGGCTACTATGTCTTTTGGCAGATAGGGTTTGGGTTCCCTGGTGATTTCTCTGCCTTCGCTGCCACCATTAGGAACAGTGTGTGCCCCGACCCGTAGGATCTGGAGATCTATCTCCCTGAGCCTCAACTCGTGAGCCATCCTCCGTTCCTCCTTTTCTTTCTCCAGCTTCGCCAACTCCCAGGTGAGCTGTCTTTTCTCCCTCCGGTCAGTTAATTCTGCTTCTAATAAGCCGTTGCAAGAGACACTGCTGCCCTTCCTTGAAAGTGTTCTGGGCCCCGCTAATAGGTTCCCCCACCTCAGATTGGTACAAACCAGCCCCCTCGCTGTCAGGCTCTCCATCCCTGTCCTCCTTCTCAACCTTACTTTCTCGTCGTGCCTCCCCCCAAGCCCTCAAGCTGGTCTGGAGCTCACCCTTCTTTGCACCTTGGGGCAAAACAACCCCTCTCGCTGACAAAACTCTCTGAGTTGGGCCACAGTGTAAGTTTCCACATCCTCCAACACAAACTCCATTTTGCCCACTCAGGATAGAAGACAGTTGCTTACAGAAGCTATGCAGGGGGGTACCTTTTGTAATACCTCCTCCCACCACCAGAAGTAAATTTGGAAAAAACAAAACTCAAAATTAGGAAGTCCGCTTGGAGAAAACTCCCGGTGTAGGCCTATGGACTACCCAAAGTTATTGTCGAGTAGACGCAAGCACAGCTCTATCCCACCACTGAACACCAATTTTATGTTGGAAACCGGGCAACCGGGTTAGCAGTCACCAGGTTCCCAGCACAGTGGTAGCTTGGCTCAAGCAGTTGGGGGTCAGGCACCGTGTTAAGCGTACGTCACACCCTCACAATAACCATGCGTTCATCCGTTCCGAAAACGACACTACACCGTAAAAATTATGGAAGACAAGATGAAAATATAGATGTCTTTATCTTATTTTCTCTTAGTTGCAGGCTTCACATCATAAATACAATACAATAGGATTTTCCTTTAAAAGAGCAGGTCAAATAAACAATGCTACTTCGGAATTTCAACAAATAGGTTCAGGTCAACATTAAACAAAGAATAAATAGATGTGCAATAAATATAGACGGCAAATAAATACAGTCAGACAATAAATACAGTGCAAGAATAAATTAGTGGAAGACAATAAATAAAGCACCTTCAATAAATAAGGTAAAGCAATCAATGACAATTACAGATCAGATCACTTTCATGAGGTCACTTGGTCTTACTTTGCCCATACACAGCTTGTGGTCATTTGGATGGCATGGGGGTGTCCCACCTAGATTGGTCAAGGCTGGAGCTTAAGCTGAGGCAGAACAAGGGTAACCTAAAGATCTGGCCCTCCAAACTACACAGCCCTTTATGGAGGTCACTGTACCAGTCTCAGTTCACCCCTGGCACCCCTCTAACCCCTAGGATGGTCTTTAGGGCTCCACGGGGCCTTAGACGCCCCCTCTACCACTTACTGTCCTTTCCACGACGATCGGCTCCGCTCGGCGCCGTGTCGACGCCGTGAGGCGGCTCCGGATCGATGTCGCTGGGCGGGCCCGGCTCGATGTCGCTGGGCGGGCCCGGCTCGATGTCGCTGGGCGGCCTCGACTCGATGTCGCTGGGCGGTCTCGACTCGATGTCGCTGGGCGGTCTCAGCTCGATGTCGCTGGGCGGCCTCGGCTCGATGTCGCTGGGCGGTCTCGACTCGATGTCGCTGGGCGGTCTCGGCTCGATGTCGCTGGGCGGCCTTGGCTCGATGTCGCCTTCCGGCGTC
This sequence comes from Triturus cristatus, assembly GCF_964204655.1. Lineage (NCBI taxonomy): Eukaryota > Metazoa > Chordata > Amphibia > Caudata > Salamandridae > Triturus > Triturus cristatus. The sequence goes on along the minus strand of NC_140580.1, from coordinate 649,809,732 downwards.
ACAGGGACACGGTCTCCCCGCTTCCGGGTGTCTCCGGAGTGCGATCTCCACTCCCGACCTCCGGCGCGCTTCACCTCAGTTTCCGGCGACTCCGGTGGGCGGACTTCACTCCCCCGTCGACGCCTCACCTCGACCTCAGGTGACTCCCGACTCGACCTCCGGTGCCTCTCCACGACCTCCGTCGGCGCCCTCACTCGACCTCAGGTGACTCCCGACTCGACCTCCGGTGCCTCTCCACGACCTCCGTCGGCGCCCTCACTCGACCTCTGGCGGCTCCGGGTACAACGTCTGCTTTCTGTCAGCGCCGCTTCTCTACCTCAGGCCCCAGGTCTCCAGGCTTCTCGACGTCAGGACTCCAGGAGGACACCGCTGAACAGGTCAGGAGCTTGCTGTTCTTCCTCTTTAAGGCCTGTTCCAAATGTTCAGATCCTTAAGATGGTTCTTCTGGTCTTGGTCCCACACAGGGCTTTAGGCTGGGCTTGGTCAGTAGGGACTAGCATCAAGGGTGGGTTTCTGGACCCCACTCCAAGCACTGGTTTCCACCTCTGCTGCCTTACTCCGACCTCCTTCTATCTCTGTCCTCTCTCCTCTCCAGTAAGATGCCAACTGCCACTCTGAGATGGCCTCCCAACATTCTAAAACTGCCTCCCACTATCACAGGATTCTAGAATGTTCCAGAAGGTTCTAGAAACCTCCAGTGAGTTCTGGTTATGTCACAGGTGACAATGGGTGGCCACCATTTTGTGTCTCAGGCCCTCAGACAGAAGTTCCAGGGGTAGGGAAAATGGCTCCCTGACCCTGCATCAACACTAAAAAGTCTGGTGGTTCCCAAAAAGGAAAAATTATAACAGGGTTTGAGGCAGAAGGGGGACAAAATAAATAATGATGAGGAGGGACCACCCAAAGGGCTGACAGGTCTAACAATAATGAACAGTAAATTTAAAGAACAAGAGTCACCATTTATTTAAAATGTTTTTAAAAAAACTAGACAGACAATTTGAATTATCAAATCAAGGAGGCCAACTGAACTAACAAGTTGGAACATTGGGTCAATTTAATGAACGGTGAAAACAATATTAAGAAGAAAGACAGATTATGAGAAGGAAATGCGAGTCAGCGTTTAGCATTTCTTGAAAACAGGATATAGTTGCCAAGGTTAGTCTAAATAACGCGGCTTTCTCACCGCTAAATGGAAAGCCCATGAAAAACGCACAAGGACACTTGTCAGTAGAACATCACAGAATAATATAGATCTATATAAAATCTTTTTATCCTCATGAATTTGTAAAGTCCGAGGCAAGAGGGCGAAATTGGTAAAAAACTAAGAACTGAGGAGTAACTACCTGTAAGACCTCGTAATGAGCAGGCTGGACGCGGGATCTGGTCAGACTTGGCTTTATTGAAATATGGGGTTTATCGCGATGGGCCAGGTTTATAGTCTTGGGGATCCGAGTCCGGGGATAATTCTGCTGGTACTTCACAGGTCTCGTCCGGTCCTGTTGACGTCACAGTTGTCCTCGTTCAGCGCGGATTTCTCCACCCCCAGGCGTCTTCCTGGGATCTCTCGGGTGCGCTCCCAAAAGTAAAACAAAACAGAGGAATCATGAGACTTCACGCTATGTCCAAAACGGGGTCGGGTAGGAGTGAGGGAGTACCAGTGCCACAAACACACTTCCAACGGCATGAGGGAAAGTGCTGGAGATCGGGTGAAGTGAGGGTGTAGTTGGAGGTGCCCTATTTAAAAGCGGTCATCCTCCTCCCCATCCACCCAGTAAAGCGCTCCCGTACCTGTTGAAGCCACACTCCTCCAGGGGTGTGGCGTGGCGCAGAGCCGAACCGTTGGCCTCGTCGCATCCTGGTGTCGGGTTTCTCCTCCGGCAAGGACAGCAGTGCCCGTCATTCCTCTGCCCAATGTCCACTTCCACACGCTACTTGTTCGGCGTTTTTCTCTCGCTCGGTTTCCGGCAGCTTCCTTCCGTGTTCGTCTGCATCCGCTCTCCTAGGCGGACCCGGTATGACGACGGATGTAGGGGCGGGGTCTTTGGTGTTGCACTCCCAGTTAAACGGGCCAGGCCCGTAATATACCACATCATCTTCGGTGCTGTCAGGGTTGTCGATGTCCCAGTCATCTGGCTGGAAAGAGAGGAGACAGCCATGTTCAGGGGGGGCAGACCACCACTCGCCCTTCTGATCCGCCCGAGGCCCGTCGGAATTGTGACACACCCCTCCCCTGGGATTCTCCCATTCGGGGAGAGGGAACACTCTGGATAGGAAGCCAGCACTTCCATTGTCAGTGCCTCCGCGACGTTTTACCTTGAATGAGAAGGGCTGTAATGACAGGAACCACCGCAAGATGCGGGGTTTATGTTCCTTGTTCCTGCTCATCCATTGAAGGGGCGTATGGTCAGTGTAGATGGTGAAATGACTACCTTCTAGGTAATATCTCAGCTTTTCTATGGCCCATTTCACCGCAAGGCAAGCCCTTCTCGATGGTTGGGTATTTTTCTTCTCGAGGAAACAAACGCCTGCATATAAAGAGGATCGAATGGTCAATACCTTCAGGGGAGAGCTGGGATAGTACCGCCCCCAGGCCATTGTCTGAGGCATCAGTGTGTAGGATAAACGGTCTCTCAAAATTGGGTGAAGCCAACACCGGGCCTGTAGTGATGGCCTTCTTTAGTTGGGAGAAGTCTCCCAACATCTCTTTTGAGAGGGTAGAGAGGGGTTTGTACTTTTGTATCTTTTCGCTATACGTCTGTTAGGGGTACCGCTATGTCTGAATATTGTGGGATGAAACGCCTATAATACCCAAGTAGCCCTAAGAAGGTTCTCATTTCTTTTTTTGTCGTTAGGAACTGGGTTTCTGTGATGGCCTTCACCTTCTCAGATTGGGGGGCTATAACCCCATGTCCCAGTACGTACCCAAGGTATTTCACTGATTGGAACCCTACTCTGGACTTTTTGGAATTGATATGCAACCCTGCTTGTTTTAGGGATAGTAGGATGTGGCTTAAGTGGGTTAGGTGGTTCTCCCAGGTCGAGCTAAACACCACTATGTCGTCTAGGTAAGCCGACGAATAGTCCTGGTGTTCCCTGAGTACCGAGTTCATCAGGTGCTGGAAGGTGGCAGGTGCACCTTGAAGACCGAAGGGGAGGACCGTAAACTCGTACAGGCCGTCTGGTGTTACGAAAGCTGTTTTCTCCCTATCGGTCTCTTTCAGGGGCACCTGCCAGTATCCCTTCGTAAGGTCAATGGTGGTAATGTATCTTGCGTTGCCCAACTTCTCGATTAATTCGTCTATCCTTGGTATTGGATAGGTGTCAAATTTGGAAATGGAGTTGAGGGCACCAAAGTCCATACAGAATCTGGTCGACCCGTCTGATTTGGGGACCATGACTATAGGAGAGGACCACTCACTTTTGGATGGACGAATGACCCCCATCATCAACTTAGCCTTTACTTCCATGCGTACCGCCTCCCTCCTTGCGGCTGGGATGCGGTATGGCCGTTGTTTAACTATGCGGCCTGATTGTGTTGTGATAGAATGCTCTATAAGCAAGGTTTTCCCTGGCTCGTCCGAGAACATGGATGCAAAGGGGTTTATGACACTCATTAGGGACTGTTTCTCTTGGGACGTTAACTCCTCATTCACGACCAATTTGGTTAGGGTACAGCGTGAGGAACCCGCATCTGTTGGCAGGGCTACATGGGCGGAGCTAGGCAGGGGTCCCAACCATTTTTTTAGTAGGTTGATATGATAAGTCTGAATCCATGAGAGCTTTATCTGCACTCGGTAGCTGGTTCTTCCCACAGTCCCTACATCTTTGTAAGGCCCCAGCCACTCCGACTTAAATTTGCTGGAGGAGGAAGGCAACAACACCACTACCTAATTGTTAACAGTTAGCCGCCGCCACCTCTTCCCTTTGTCGTAAAAGTGTTTCTGTCGCTCTTGCTTTTTTTCCAGATGGGAATAAGCAAGATCCCTCAGCCTGCCTATCTTGGACTTAAGGCGCTTGGTATAGTCCCAAAAAACCCTGGCCTCGCCTGCTTTCTCTTTCTCCCAGGCTTCTTTGGTCATCTCCAGGAGCGATCTTGGTTGTCTCCCATAAAGCATCTCAAAGGAAGAACAACCAAGACTGCTCTGGACCTGGCTTCTGATCACGTACAAGGCTAAGGTGAGGAGCCTATCCATTCCGTCCCTTCCCCCCCAACATTTTCTTTGGAATGAGCTTTAGTGTCCCATTATACCTCTCAACAAATCCGTCAGTTTGGGGGTGATAAACCGAGGTTTTTAGGTGTTTCAGGTTGAGTGACATGCATACTTCCTTCATCAGTCAGGAGACAAATGGAGTGCACTGAACGGTTAGGATCTCCCTGGGAAACCCTACCCTCGAAAAGAGTTCGATCAGTTCGTCCGCAATGTTCTGTGTAGTGGGGGCTGAGAGGGGAAATGCCTCTGGGTAGCGGGTTGTGTAGTCCACTATCACCAGGGCGTATTGATGTCCTTCCCGAGTTCTGGGAGGGGACCTATAAGGTCCATCCCCACTCTTTCAAAGGGTACCCCTAATATGGTTGGAGGGGAACAGGAGGGGGCCGATAAGGGTTTTTTCGCTGACAGGTCTGGCATTCCTGACAATGTTTTTTGATGTTCCCATACACCCCGGGCCAATAAACGTATCTTAGAACATTCTGCGTGGCATACCCCGATGTGTCCAGCCGTAAGGTGGGAGTGGGAAAAGAATAGGATTTGGTCGCGGAAGGTCTTAGGGACAAGTAGTTGGGGTTCTTCCCCCTGGGTGCCTTGACGGTACAACCCATTCTTAGAGAAGAAATAAGGGTATGTACAGGGGGTGTTCCGTCATTGTTTCGGTAACTTTGCCAGGCATGCTGGAGGGTGGGGTCATTGACTTGCGAGAAGTGGAAGTTCCTGTCCAGGAGCCATGGCTCCGAGGTGATTAAGGCGGGTGACGATTCTCCCCTCTTGTTTTCCCTCCTCCCCCCTGGGGTCTGAAAAACGGTGGCCAGGAACGTATCTAGGAACCCCGGATTATCAGTCCCTATGATGACCTCTTCTGGTAAATCAGGTAGTACCCCCACCCTGATTCTGCAAGGGGACACTCCCTTTGGGGTGATATCTATCTCAGCAACCAGGTAGGCCTTCACGTCCCCGTGTACGCATCTAATGTATACATACAGATCGGGTTGGACTTGGGTGATATATCAGTGCCCCTTGTATTACAGATTGTCGACACCCCGAATCCAGTAAGGTTCCCAAACTTTTGACTCCTGAGGACCCCCGGTAAGTCACTATTGGAAGCCGGGGACCCCCAAGTAATTTGTACTATTTAAATTTCAAACATTAATACAGGAGTCCGTGAAAAATATACAATCTAGTGCGTACCAAACAAATACTCTAATAGCTAAAGATTTGATTATTTTCTATTGAAAAAATTGGCAAAAATGTAAAGATTTAATGGGAAGGTTGGTGCTGCACCTCGGCGACTAACTTTTCAATGTTTGCTTTTATTTTGCAGTATGAGACTCCTGGAAACCCAAGGCAGCCCTGGCAAATGATGTTGTCAGAACAGTCTCTCCACTGTGCGCACCAAGTGTAGCAAGTGAGCCTGACCACTACAAAGGGATCTGTGGGGGGCTGTCCCCCCAACCCCCTAAGAAAATTTGGAAAACATTGTGCATTTCACATACATTTATCATTATATATTGAATTGTATTAGCTTTTAAAGCATAGTAAATGATGACCTTACTGTGTACCAGGATACAACGATCTTTTGTTGGGGCTCCTCAATGATTCCCTCACTATCACCCTCCAACAGTGCCTCTTATCTCTCCATAGCTCCTCTGTCAAATGTATTGCATTTGTTTCATAGCATCTCTCATACCAGTGTAGGGCAGGGACAATGAATCATACATGTGCAAATCAGTGTATAGTAAATGTTACATAAGGCAAAGGGGAATTCAAGGTGTGGGATTCATGTCATCTATACTGGTAGGCATTTTTTAAGAGTGCTTGGTCTGGAGAAGAACAAACTCAGGATTCAGAACATAACAGTGGTTAGCATTGACGTTAATAATAAGAATGTATTTCTACCCAAATTAAGCTTTATTAGCAGCATCAGGATAGTGAAAGACTGAGAGAAAACATAACTTACTATCTTGTACCATGCAGTTTGAATGCAGCTCTTTGATGGCAGTTCATAGCTCACTGTGCTAGTTTACGATTAAAACTTATGAACTGCACAGTAACAACAGAAGCTCAGTGACAAAAGCCGTAACCCACTGAGCTATGCTCATACAATATTGTTTTTTTTAAATGCATGGTACATGTTCTTTGGAGTAGGCATATTAAACCTCTGCCCTTCCTTAGAACAGTCAAAGCTGCCAATAGACAAAACTACCATCTCTCTCTCAAGCAGGTACATTAATCACTGGAGTTATCTTGAAACTTTTATTGTTGCTTTGAAAACTGTTGATTATACAAGGAACTTTGCAGTGCTTTTAAAACTGCTGCTTGGGGACCCCCTGGGAATGTGCCATGGACCCCTAAGGGGTCCAGGGACCCCAGTTTGGGAATCACTGCTCTAACCAATTTCTCATTCACCCCTACACTCACGTAAAAGGCCATCCCCATCTCCGCGGTGAACAGTATGGAACGGGGAATATATCCCACTTCCATCGGCTCCTCCGATGTCTTCTTAAGGGGCCATGCTCTGGCGATATGGCCCCACTCGTCACAGCCGAAGCACTGGGGCCCTCTATATAATGGAGGATCAGATTTGTTTGGTCGGAATTTCAGGGGTTCTACCGGAGGCCTGACATTCCTTTTCTCAGGTTTCCCTGGCGGTGGGCGAGGTCTTTCCGGTTCCCAGGATGGGACATGTGGCTGGGCACTTGAGAAGGTGGTGGCCATTTTTATCGCTTGTTTGGTAGTCAGCCGTGAGTGTTGTCTGAGCCACCTCTGAGTGTTATATGGAAGGGCCTCTAGGTACTGTTCAAGATATATGCGGTCCATGATTTCTTCCTTTGAACTCTCAAGTGGTCTTAGCCATTTGTCTGCGGCTGCTTTGAGGCGGAAGAACAGCGTTTTTGGGTTCTCCCCGGTATGTCCTTTCTCTCTACGAAAGCACACGCGGAACGCCTCCGCGTTCATACCCAGGAGATCAAGGATGATGGTTTTGATCTCTCCATAGGGCGCAGTGCCAGTACTGTTCACCACCTGGTAGGCATCCTGGGCTTCGCCAGTTAGTAAGGGGGCCAGAAAGAAGGGCCATTTCTCCACCGGCCACCCACAGGCCCTGGCCGCCCTCTCAAAATTGAGAAGGAATGCATCCGGATCCACCCTGGCTACATACTTCTGGAGGGATATGCCCGAGGGTCCCGGTGTATGCGGGCTTCGGGTTTCTCTGAGCTGACCGGCTGCCTGTTCTGTGGCTAGTTTCTGCAGTTCCTCCAGCTGAGCGGCCATGCTGTCCCTGAAGGCATCCCTGTAGGCTTGAGCCGTGCTCATATGACGCTTCACGGCCCATTCCAGCTTCTCCTGTCCCGCAATCAGATGTTGGATGACGGCGTCTATTTTATCCTCTTCAATGGACAGGTTGCCCGCATACTCCACCACTTGTAAGACCTCGTAATGAGCAGGCTGGACGCGGGATCTGGTCAGACTTGGCTTCATTGAAATATGTGTTTTATCGCAATGAGCCAGGTTTACAGTCTTGGGGATCCGAGTCCGGGGATACTCCTTTTGGTACTTCACAGGTCCCGTCCGGTCCTGTTGATGTCACAGTTGTCCTCGTTCAGTGCAGTTTTGTCCACCCCAGGCGTCTTCCTGGGATCTCTTGGGCGCGCTTTCAAAAGTAAAACAAAACAGAGGAATCGTGAGACTTCACGCTATGTCCAAAACGGGGTCGGTAGGAGTGAGGGAGCACCAGTGCCACAAACACACTTCCAATGGCGTGAGGGGCAGTGCTGGGGATTGGGTGAAGTAAGGGGTAGTTGGAGGTGCCCTATTTAAAAGCGGTCACCCTCCTCCCCATCCACCCACTAACGCGCTCCCATACCTGTTGAAGCCACACTCCTCCAGGGGTGTGGCGGGACGGGGCGCAGAGCCGAACCATTGGCCTCCTGGCGTCCTGGTGTAGGGTTTCTCCTCCAGCAAGGACAGCAGCGCCAGTCGTTCCTCTGCCCGATGTCTACTTCCACACGCTATTTGTTTGGCGTTTTTCTCTCTCTCGGGATCCGGCAACTTTCTTCCGTGTTCGTCTGCATCCGCTCTCCTAGGCGGGCCTTGTATGATGACGGATGTAGGGGCGGGGTCTTTGGTGTTGCACTCCCAGTTAAAGGGGCCAGGCCCATAATATACCACGTCGTCTTTGGTGCTGTCAGGGTTGTCGGTGTCCTAGTCGTCTGGCTGGAAAGAGAGGAGACGGCCATGTTCAGGGGGGGCGGACCACCACTCGTCCTTCTGATCCTCCCGAGGCCCGTCGGAATTGTGACACTACCTTATTTGCAGGAACAAAAACATTCCATGAGTCCAAACAGCTATGTTTGATGTTTTAACTTTAATACACACTCAGTATTTCAAACCTCCATATTATTGGAAGTGTTTAAAGCATATATCCGGGCCATCACACTATCCAAACACGTCCATTCCCTGAAATCGATCAGTACTGTACCAAACAATATAGAAAACGCATTGCAAACTCTTGATGGGAGATTGGGTGAAACGGGTGACAAATACAAATAAGCAAAAATTAGTCAACAACAACTGCTGTTCAGGGAGATAAGTGCCCCAGAAATAACATTTCTAGGCAGACATGCTGGAGCCCGACAGTACAGAGCATAGGATGGACCGATCAGAACCATTCCTTAGGTTCTCCGTTAATCAGTATCATACACGACGATTTCGTCCATTCGCAAACCTGATGGTAGCTTGGCTACTGTGTACTTCTCTCAAATTTGTAGATCTAAAGGCACAGCGCCTCTCAATAACTACTAGTTAGAAGGTATTTCGATTGCATGGGTCAATGAGGCATTCAGAAATACACCCAGTAAGCCCTTTTAAACATCGCCAATAAAGAAACAGCAATTGACGCAGTACCCAGTTGCATAGACCTAGCATTGGACAAATTGATGGCTGAATTGTATAACACATGCAAGCCTTACCATCTACTTGCTGCATACGGGGCACACAGACTTTACCGGGTCCCACCGTTGCGGTCGAGGCCCTTTTCTCCTGATCTCCCAAATTCCTCCATATAATGTTTCATTCACAGGCGCATATTCACATAGTGCATGTATACGGCATAGGCACACTTCACAGCACTGTTACCTCCCTGCACTGTACCAATAACAGGCACACATACACCCCGCACATACATTAGACATGTACCCACTGCAAAGCACTGTATCCTTCAAGTACTGTACCACTCATAGGCACAAACACATCCAGCACATACATTTATCCTGCACTCACTGCACATCACTACATCCTTCATGTACTGTACCGCTCATAGGCACACATACATCCAGCACATGCATTCAACATGCATACACTGCACAGCACTACATCCTTCATGTATTGTATTCCACATAGGCACACATACTCCCAGTACATACATCCAACATGCATGTACTGCACAGTACTGCATTATCACTGTATTGTACATTTTCTGGGCAAAGATACACCCAGTGCAGATAAACCACTCATGTGGTGCACAGCACTACACACCAAACCCATGCAGGCCAAGGATGAGTTAAGCACACAGCAGCAGAACTTTAACTGAGTGAGCCCTGTAGGCCTCACTCCAGTGACAGGTTAAAAAGGACCAGTTCACTCCTACTGATCACTACATGTTATGCTGCCACAACGACTCTCATGCTGCCTAACTCCTGGTGAAGGCAGTAGCCTCTCACCAGTAGGAAAGTGCACTTTGGGCACCCCTCCCGGTCCAACAAGACCGCAATCTGTGAGACAGGCCTATGTTATTGTGAACAAGCATGATATGTGTTTGGCTGTGACAACAAAATATCAGCATTAGGGATCAAGATATCAGTAAAGTTGGGGAACTCAGGGCAGGGGTGCACGTCAATGACCATGCGGAGGACTTTTCTGTCCGAATAGGGACACTTTCTCCTTCTTTGAGAGTGGTGGTGATAACTCTACTACTTAAACCAGATAAGGATGTCACGCAAAGCGCCTCCTATTGTCTATCCAACAAACTAAGCACGGCATCAGACATCCATGTCTTCAGGAAGCAACTTAAGACTTTTCTATTCAAAAACCACGCCCTGCCAAACTCCTAACAGACCTATCCACTTTCCTCCACCATCTCTTACTCCTCTCAGGAGTCATCGACTCTCCCCAAATGTTCCTCTTATCTCTAATATTCACTCTCCCCCCTTCCCACCCCCAACGCCCGGTTTAATGTTTACTGTACAGATAAAATCTAATTGCTCACTTATTACGTTCCAGTAACATGTAAATGTTGGTACATTGTAAACCACTGATATCACTTGGTGAAGTAGCGCTATAGAAAAACAGTAAATAAATAAAGAAATACTCTCACTTCGCACCATAGATAGCAAAATATTCATATATAAGGTCATAGCCAATAGAATAATTCTGTAGATACACAAATCAATCCTGCCAGACCAGACAGGTTTTGTAACTGGTAGATCCACAAGATACAATTTGATCACCTTTTTTTACTTGTCCATCAAATTAGACCCAACATAAATGCCATCTGGGTCCTTCTGAATGCTGAAAGAGCTTCTGATTCACTCCAGTGGCATTTGTATTCACTGTCTTTCGGATAACCATTATAGGCGCCTACTCAATCTCTTTAACCAAACTCTTATACACTCGACTCTCTGCGAGAATGTGCATCAATCACTGCCTTCCCAAGGGGTTAAGCTTAAGCTGAGGTACTAGACAGGCTTTCTTCCATCTTCTGCCCACGTTTCCCTTACTTTTTGCCCTTGCTATGATACCCTTGGTCTGCTGGCTAAGAAATAACCATTATGTTAAAGGCATAGCCATCCAAGATACAGAATGAATTGCCTCATTGTATGATGTCTTTGTAAAGGGATGAGTTATGGTCTTCAAAAATACAATACAATCTAACCGCTGTCTTAGATGAGGTCATCAAGTTTGTTTTGCTTTCAGGTATCCAGATAAACTTAGCAAAGTTTGAAATCCTACCATTAACAGCAGAGACACATGTCCAAAATTAGACATTCCCCGTCATATGGTGGAACGATTCAACTCACTATTAGGGCGAGATTTGTGAGTTCTTAATGGAGGTTCTGTTTCTTCATTGAGCCATGAACTGGTGTGGTACACAGCTTAAGAACGACATGCACCCTCCTCCTAATTAAAGACCATATTGTTTGAAATGTCAGCCCCACCTTTTCAACCGCCATCCCACCCTGGGGAATTAGCAGAAAACATAAGTTCCTTTAGATGGGTGCTACTTTTTCACGAACACATATGGATTGGTTTCTATTCCCAAATAGAACTTTTCTAAATAAACTCCATATATAGTCAGGGGAATAGACAGGCTTGATGTATCTGTCTCTAAGTTGGTGCTGCTAATAAAGTGGCAGCTAACCAGGGTTAAGTGTGGAATTTGATTTCCGTTATGATATTACTTCATTTGGCAGTGGAAAGGGCAAAGGCTACAGACAACAGTGTAATTTCACCCTCCTTCACCAATTTCCAGCAGCTTCAGTATCGTCACTTTGACCCGCGTCTGCCAAGATAGCCACACTCTTGTCAATTCTCTGTCTAGCTTTACATCTGCAAAACGTATATTTTCAACGTCGACTGGTTCTGACATCACATATTGTTCATCTTGCAAGTTGGAAGCTGTTGACCTGCCTTAGGGAATCTCTAAACACTGCAACTTCTATTTGGTAATAATACATGTGCGTAATTTATTTACTTGCTCTACAGCCAGTTTGACAAGGTACAGCAGCTGTGTGCCATTTTCATGAGGAATATTAAAAACTGAGGGCAGTCTATTATCTGGGAAACCTGCTGTAATTGTTGGCATCCAGCTCTGTTATTCTTCCATTTCATTACATATTTATCATGTCAACATGGTCCATCTCACAAAGTTCCATATTTGTGTTCTGTATTCTGTTGTAAAGTGAATATCTTTGAATGGGTCAGTTGGATTTGAACCTGGAGACTTTGCACTGCACTTACTTATGGCTGCAGTAAAGTACTAACTACTCTGGAGAGTTGAAGGATTTGTTACAAAATTTGGCAAGGATCAAAGTCCTGAGGATATTCCAGAAAGTGCAACATCAATACCCTATTTAACAAAAATATCAAAAATTAGTGCCCGATCTCCCTTCTCCCATACCTGGCCAAAATACTAGAGAAAGCCATTAACCAGCAGCTCACCGAATTCCTGGAACAAAACCACCTGATGGACGCTTCACAATCAGGATTCCGTTCCAGCTACAGCACTGAGACCGCGCTGATTGCCGCCACAGGCGACATCAGAACACTCCTCGACTGGGAGAAACCATGGCCCTGATCCTCCTCGACTTCTCTGTGGCGTTAGGCACTGTCTCCCACAACACCCTCATCAACAGACTCTACAACATAAGCATACAGCAAGACCCCCTCAAGTGGATGGTCTCCTTCCATACAGGATGAACACAGAGCATCCGACTGCCGCCCTTCACCTCCGCACCCAAAGACATCAATCAATCAGACCATTTGTAAAGCGCACTACTCACCTGTGAGGGTCTCAAGGTGCTGGGGGGGGGGGGGAAGCTGCTATTGCTCGAACAGCCAGGTCTTGAGTAGAGTTCTGAAGGTTAGCAGGTCCTGGGACTGCCGTAGGAGGATGGGGAGGGTGTTCCAGGTTTTGGCGGCAAGGTGGGAGAATGATCTGCCGCCGGAGGTCGCTCTTCGGATGCGGGGAACGGTGGCGAGGGCGAGGTCGGTGGAGCGGAGCTGGCGGTGTAGAAGTTGAGACGTCTGTTGAGGTATGCTGGTCCGGTGTTGTGGAGTGCCTTGTGTGCGTGGGTGAGGAGCTTGAAGGTGATCCTTTTGTTGACGGGAAGCCAGTGCAGGTTTCTCAGGTGGGGTGTGATGTGGCTGCAGCGAGGTATGTCGAGGATCAGGCATGCAGAGGCGTTCTGTATGCGTTGTAGTCGTTTCAGGAGTTTGGCCGAGGCTCCTGCGTAGAGGGCGTTTCCGTAGTCCAACCTGCTGCTGACGAGGGCCTGGGTGACCGTTCTTCTTGTTTCAGTAGGGATCCACCTGTAGATCTTGCGGAGCATGCGGCGGGTGTTGCACCAGGAGGACGAGACGGCGTTGACCTGCTTTGTCATGGAGAGAGTAGAGTCGAGGATGAATCCCAGGTTGAGTGCGTGGTTGGTGGGTGTTGGTGCTGTTCCCAGTGCGGTCAGCCACCAAGAGTCGTCCCTGGCTGAGGAGGTGGAGCCGAGGATGAGGACTTCTGTCTTGTCCGAGTTCAGCTTCGGACGGCTGTTCTTCATCCACTCGGCGACGGCTTTCATTCCTTCGTGGAGGTTGGGTCTGGCGGTGAGGGGGTCCTTGGTGAGGGAGAGGATCAGCTGGGTGTCGTCGTCGTATGAGATGATGTTGAGGTCGTGCAGTCGGGTGACGTGGGCGAGCGGTGCCATGTAGATGTTGAACAATGTCTGGCTGAGGGATGAGCCCTGGGGTACGCCGCAGATGATCTTGGTGGCTTTGGAACGCAAAGGGGGGAGGCGGACGCTCTGGGTTCTGCCAGAGAGGAAGGAGGTGGTCCAATCCAGAGCCTTGTCTCAGATCCCAGCGTCGTGGAGGCGTGTGCGTAGGGTGCGGTGGCAGACAGTGTCGAAGGCGGCTGACAGGTCCAGGAGGATGAGGGCCGCGGTATCGCCGTTGTCCAGCAAGGCCCTGATGTCATCGGTGGCGGCGATGAAGGCAGTTTCGGTGCAGTGGTTGCTGTGGAGCCCGGACTGGGACGGGTCCAGGATGCTGTTCTCCTCGAGGTAGCGAGTCAGTTGTCTGTTGACGATCTTCTCGATGACCTTCGCTGGGAACGGAAGCAGGGAGATGGGTCGGAAGTTCTTGAGGTCCTTAGGGTCGGTCTTGTTTTTTTTTTAATAAGGCGTTGATCTCGGCGTGCTTCCAGCTCTCCGGGAAAGTCGCTGTCTCGAAGGAGATGTTGACAGCTTTGCGGAGATGGGGTGCGATGGTGGCGCTGGCTATGTTGAAGATGTGGTGTGGGCATGGGTCTGACGGAGAGCGGAGTGGATGGTGTTCATGATTTTGATGGTGTCGTCGTCGTTTATGTTGGTCCAGGAGAGCAGGGGATCAGTGCGGATGGTGGCATGGGGTCGGAGGTCTCAGTGGCTGTCGGGGTGGTCATGACGTTGAAGCTGTCGTGGATGTCTGCAATATTGCGATGGAAGAAGGTGGCAAGGGAGTCGCACAGGTCTTACGATGGTGGGATGTCGTTGGTGTTGGAGCGTTCCTTCAAGATGTTGAAGAGCTCTTTGCTGTTGTGTGCATTGTTGTCTAGGCAGTCTTTGAAGGAGGCCCTTTTGGTGGATCTGATGAGGTGATGTTGTCTGCGGGTGGCGTTCTTGTGGGCTGCGTAACTGTCCGGTGTCTGTTCACGGTGCCATTTCTTCTCTAGTTTTCAGCAGGTTTGCTTGGAGGCCTGGAGGTCCTCGATGAACCAGCTGGCTTTCTAGTTGGTGTATCTGTTGGAGGGTTTCTTGATCGGGGCGAGAGTGTTGGCGCAGTCGTCGATCCACTGTCTGAGGTTGCAGACGGCGGTGTCGGTGTCAGTGGGGTCGGCGGGTGGGCTCCGGGCGAGGGTGGTGGCTAGCTTGTCTTCGGTGACTTTGCTCGAGCAGCGGCGAGGGATCTGTTGGGTGGGGTGGTGCGTGGTGGGTTTCTGGAAGGTGAAGTGGATGCAGCGATGGTCGGTCCAATGGTGTTCGTGGTGTGGCTGAAGGAAACGTGGGAGCTTGCGGAGAAGAAGGGGTCAAGCGTTTGGCCGGCAGAGTGGGTGGGTGTTGTGATGAGCTGTCTGAGTCCGAGGTTGTCGAGGTTGTCAATCAAGGTGGTGGAGTTGGTGTCGTTGTTGTTCTCGAGGTGGAAGTTCAGGACCCCGAGGAGGATGTAGTCTTTGGAGGCGATGGCGTGTGTGCTGACGAAGTGGGCGATGGAGTTGCTGAACTGTGGCCGGGGTCTGGGGGGTCTGTAGATGAGGGTTCCTCTAAGGGTGGTGTTGGGTTCGGTGTGGATCTGGAAGTGCAGGTGTTCGGCGGTGCTGAGGGTGTCATCGGTGCTCGTCGAGACTCTGAGAGTGTTCCTGTGGACGATGGAGATTCCTCCTCCTGTTCTCTTGGTGTGGTCCCTGCTTATGATCTTGTAGACGTCAGGGATGGCTATGGCGATGTCGGGTGCCGAGGAGGGGTTCAACCAGGTCTCCGTCAGGAAGGCGACATCATATGCGGCATACCACGAGGATCATCTCTCAGCTCAACGCTGTTCAACATCTACATGACGCCCCTTGCAGATGTTGTCAGATTCTATGGACTCAACATATTCTCCTATGGAGACAATACTCAACTGAGCCTCTCGTTCACCCAGATCCCCTCAAACGCCAAAACCAACTTCTGCAACACCATGACCAATGTAGCCGAATAGATGAGAGACAACTGCCTCCCACTCAACACACACAAACTGTAGTACTGATCTTCAGGATGAACACCTCCGCCTGGGACCACAGCTGGTGGCCGGCAGAACTGGGACCTACACCCACACTGTATCATACTCGACAGCCAACTGACCAGGAAATGATGAGTCAACGAAGTCGACTCCTCCTGCTCTCACACACTTTGCATGCTCCACAGAATTTTCAGTGGAACCCAACCAACACCAAAAAGATTGTCACTCAGGCCTTTGTCACCAGCTGCCTCGACTACGGCAACACCCTCTAAGCCGGCATCTCCACCAAGCTCCTCAAAAAACTCCAGACCACACAGAACTCTGCAGGCAGATTCATCCTGAACCTCTCCAAATTAGCCCACATCGCCCCCCACCTGAGACCTCCACTGGCTCACAATCCAGAAGACATGCCAGTTCAAGATCCTCATGCACGCCTACAAAGCTCTCCACATCTTAGGACAGGCCTACTTCAACCATTGACTGAACTTCCACCAACCCTCTAGACACCTGCACTCCTCCTCACTCGTTCTCGCACACACCCCCACCCCTGCATCCATTGCAGCTGTAGTGGCAGACGCCTCTTCTCCTACATTGCTGCCAAGACCAGGAATGACTTTCCCCTCCAGTTCTGTACAGCCCCCTTTGTTGGCAGACTTCAGAAAGAGACTCAAGACCTGGCTCTTTGACAAAGACACAGCGTCCATCTACCTTTAGGGGTGACAGTGTTGTGCTTTACATATGCTGCTTGAACAAGTATTATAACACATTTCAGTGAGACTATTACAAAAATCACTGCCAAGGATCGTGAGTCTAGCCTGGATCTGGGACAATAAAAAGTGTTTGTGATCGAGGTAACAAACTTTATAACTTGATTATCTATTAAATTACCTAACGCTGCATAGCACTACACATGTGCTCAACCCTCGAGCATGCATCTTTAATGATCTAGAGTCCCTATTGTTGTGTTGCATAGGCTTGCAACATATAGATAATATAGTAGCGCAGGAAATAGACATGAGCAGTGCAAGATCATCTGTACTATGTAAGATTACGAAGATTACGAAGCTCAATGTTTGACCGGGTGGTTGAAGCATTTTGCAAGGCTACGAATGCCTGACCTTGCGCTTCGGCAATATTAGAAACAATATTAACAACCCAAAACATCAAACAAATGAAGGGAAAAAAGTATCTTAAAAAAATGGAAACCTTACCTTATCCTAACTAAGGTGGAAACTTTATATTAGCATTTTCACAGCATTACACAGAAGACATATCCACTCAAATTTCTCTCAACTACTGATCATCTAGATTGGAATACACTGTTGTCAACTGTTGGATACATTTCTATACATTTTTTTGTGGCATTTGTAGCAAAAGAACAAAAAAGGGACAAAGAGAATGTATTATAAAAGTGGAGTCACCAGTGAACAAACTTTTAGCACTGTTATACAAGCTGGATCATTCTGCTTACTTTCACTTAACAGGAAGCCATAAATATGGTCTATGTAATTAACTAAACGGTAGTTGTGGTGAAGTTCAGACTGTGAACTAGTCAAAGACTTGGGTCCAGATGTACGACCAATTTTAGCATGCGCAAATGGGTCAGCGACCAGTTTGCGCATGCTAACATTGGTATGGCCATGTACTAACACAATTTTCGAGTCACAAATGAATTGTGACTCGCAAAAAAGTGTTTAGAGACTCGCTATTTGGAAGGGGCGTTCCCTTCCAAATAGCGACTCTCTAACCCATGTACTAATGTTTTGCGACTGCAATTCCGGTCGCAAAACACTCGCAATTACCACCTACTTCAAGTAGGTGGTAATGCATTTGCAAATCTATGCGAAAATATTTTTTAAGGGCAGGCAGTGGTCCCAGGATCAACTGCCTGCCCTTAAAAAATTGAACGAAAACGTTTAATTTTAATTTTTTTAAATGCATCCCGTTTTCCTTTAAGGAAAACGGGCTGCATTTTTTTTAAAACGCCGCTTTATTTAAAAGCAGTCCCAGACATGGGGTCTTCTGAGCCCAGCAGGCCACAATCCCTGGAAGGGCCAGCTATTCCCAATGGGGGTCGCAAAATGGGAGTGCCTCATTAATATTAATGAGCCTCGCATTTTGCGACCCCATTGGGAATCACAATCAGTGTCTCTGACACTGTTGTACATAGTAAATTGCGAGTCGCAATTTGCAACTTGCACTCGAGCGCAAACTGCGAGTCGCAATTTACTAGGGTCATACATCTGGCTCCTTGTGAAAACTGAATTTATAACCAATCTCCCTGTCAAGAGTATGGGTCAGATGGTTACCTTTCTATCATCACACGAATTTCTTCCTGTGCCAGGATAATATTTCCTGAGCTACATATCAACTATGAAAGGTGATGATATAAAACCAGATAAAAAGACGTTTCTCCTTCACTCTCTGGGCACAGAAGGGTTACAGGTTTATGGGAAAATAAAAACATAAACTAACAGGTGGAGGGGATATATTTGTAAATGTGTTACCACATTTATATGTACATTATTCCTCCAAGGTTTGTGTCATTATTGACAGATGTAGTGATGGTTTATGATCTCATCTTAAAACAAATGTTGTTTCCCAGATGAACCTGTAGAAATGTTTCAAGCCCCCTACCCATGCCAATGGTTCTCTTTCGATTACTAAATACCATTCCTATGATGGTGATAAGGAACAGGAAACATAAGCTGTTAACACACCATCACTACGAGTGGCTTAGTAAATACATCAGCATGTACAGTAACAGCCAGAATATCAATAACATTACAAAATTATAACGATATGCTGCAATAGATCCAAGGGTCAAAATTAAAGTTGCACACTTTTTAAGTAGAACATGGCTAAACATGAGGGAATGTGCATAGGATGAATGGGAAGAGTATTACGCTGGCTGGACATACAGCAAGGAAATATAACAAGTTGATACGGTACGAATAGAATAAAGGGTATAGCAAAAACGATAATTTTAAAGAAATCAAGAAGTATATAAAGGATGGTTGACCAGACAAGAAGGGGAGGGTATAAAGGGAAAATAAAGGGTGTATTTGGAGGTCAAGAATTAATTAACTGAAGAAATCCAGAAGGAATAAGAAAATAGGTGTTACAATTGAGTCATGAGAGTAACTTAGCAATTATTAAGATCAAAAGGAGAATTAAGGAATTGCACTGGTGGTCTGGTGTGATTTTAAAGATCAAGAATTACGTGAGAAATTATATTGAATGTGAGGAATCGGATAAATCGCTAGTCACTCGGGCCACCTTTGTATCTTGGTGTGCTTCCAAGTATGCCTAGATATGTATTAGGTAATGACATCATGGTTCCAATTTATGAAACTGAAGGGGAATTAAAATTAACTTTCCTGTTGATGGATCATTTTGCGAAATCTGTAGATGTAGAAATTGTAAGAAATGCTGATGCTAAAGCAGTAGTGACATTTTTAGGAAAATGTTTATAAGAGAAGGATTGCCGAAAAGAATAATAAGTAACCATGATGTGCAGTTTAAATAGAGTTGTACTGTACAGAACGTTTCCTCCGATGTAACATTATCCACAAATCTACTTTCCCAGATTACCCTAGTCGGAAAGAAGCCGTAGAGAAATTTTAGAGAGTGATACAATTAGCAAGCAAGAGTAGTCAAGAATGGAACATCAAAGTAAGATGGTTTAGGCCTATATGATTACTCATAATGGAATTATTGTTTATAGCTTCTTTTGTATTAAACGAAGAATTCCTTTTACTAAGGACAATTTAGGATTAATGTATAAACTGCAGCAGAAAGAGTGGTCTTTTGAAGCGGTTACAGAAAGTATTAGGAAAGCATGAACAGCGTACAAGTATTATGATGGATGACATGGAGTAAAACATTTTACGTTGAAGGAAGGGCAATGTGTGCAAGTGAGCAAGGGAACCAAAATGAGTAAGAGAGAAAGTTCATTTTCGGACCGCCAAATTGTGATGGTTTTAAGCAATCCTGCCATGCTCTCCGACAGAAAAGTCTGGCATCTGAGACCACTTTGTAGTTATGGTACAGAGAATGAAGTTTGTAGTGATCCTCTTTTTGGAAAGAAGTTTTGGTGGTTGTGTAATTCAGGTTTAAAATTAGATGATAGTAGTGTTCTGGGTGGCAGTAGCATGTATGAACAAAATGAGCAATAAGTGCACAATGGAGAATTCCATGAGTACTGTAACAACTCAAGGTGAGGTCTGAATTCAGTGGAAAGTCAGATTAACATGGCCAATCAACAAGAGTGTTCTAAAGTCAAAAAGGAAAGGTTTGGCCGAAGGATTATTTCCTATATGAAGTTGGATGCCTATGTTTGCAAAGTATAATATATTTAAGACTTATTCTGTGATGATATTAAACCTAGCAACAGGTAAGGCAGCCTATTTGCATGTTGCTTTGTACAAAGTGTACCATAGAGTAAATATATAATGTCAACATTGCTCAATAACGTTGGGGGGATGTTTAAGGTATACATGTAGCTCTGTATTTCTTCCCTTTTATTACATGTGTAATTTGTGATCATGTTCCCTACCACGGTGTCCCATATTCCTGTTCAGTACTCCATTAGAGAAGTTAAATCTTTGAATAGGTCAGTTGGTTTTGGGCCTGAAAAAGCAATACTTCACTTACTTATGGCTGCAATAAAGTACTAACTTACTCTGAAGATTTGAATGAATCTTTACATCACTCCTTGGCAAAGAGCCACTGTCTCACACACGTCTAGAGGGTGCTTTCCTTCAAAGGGGAGTAGGCAGGGTTATGTAGTTGCCACTCCCTTCACGTTTCCTGTGTTCTCTAGTTTTCAGCTCATCAGTCCCCAGTCCAATATCATCCACTCAACTCAATGCCCTATGTTTGTACATATTTGTGTCAATATGTTTGCCCTAGGCATGCCCACAACTATCTCAAACCTTATCACTATGCACTCTGCCAACTTACCTCCTTTTAATATATTCACTTATATGGCACTCATCATAAACCTTGAACAGAAATCAGTAAACAAAACTGACTCTATAGCACTGGTGGCCCTCCATCTGCTGAACTATTTCAAGGCAGGGTCATAGACAGACGCTTGGGAAGAGGTGTGCCAGCAATGTGTTAGTCCTTTCTTAGTGTCTCTGCTTCTTGATTTGTTTTGGAAAACAATGGGGGCTTATTTACAAGCCCCTTGCGCCGTTGGTGGGTCACTTTTAATCAGGGCTTTAAGTGGGGAAAAAAACTGGGGTTGCTCTAAAAGGGGTGGGGCAAACCTCAACGGGGTGTGCCCTATCTAAATAGGGGTGTGGTCTAAATAAAGATAACTAGTGTAGCAGTACCCCCTGCTCTGACAAGCCGTCAGCTCTAGGACTCCTCAGAGTGTCAGATTTGGAATTCTATGTCAGGACAGGAGGCTCCGATTATGCTTTCTCATTTCTTTACTAGAAATGCTCAGCAGCCAATAAAAACACAGTATATGCAATAAAAAACTACAATACCCAGAAACACCAGGGTATGACGTGTATAACCATAGAGTCTGCAGTATAAAAGGACATATAGCAAGAACAACATCCTCTTTCTTTGCTGCTCCGCAGCCAGTTAAGTCCTTCTTTCGTATTTTTTCAACCGTTTATGCAGTGTATTGTGTGGCATGTTTAATATTGCTTAGTATTACTTTACGGTTGTAATGTAGCGCTAATGCGCGTTTGTTTTGATGTTGCCATAGTTACATTCGCGTTGTTTTGATTTATCGCTCGCTGCGCTTGTTCCGTGCAGGGAGCGTGTGGTTCACCTTCCTGTCGGGCGCTCCGCGCCCGCGTTTCCTGTGGAGAGGGAGACAGGGGCTTGGAGGCTCGCGCTATCGCTGCGAGTGCTCCGAATATTTCAAATACCAGGCGGTCGTTACCGCGCATGCGCGGCGGCCATATTTGTTGATTACATCAGGTGTTTTTCTCCTGTTAGACTGCACGCTCCTAGCGCTAAGAGCCCACAGCCTTGGTATTTGCCCCTCATTACGCCCAGTTGCTGTTTTAAACCTTCTGGGTAGTAAAATTACGCATAGGCTTTGCCTAGAGTGCTAGTTTTTCTGCCAGCAAGCCCTCCCTCCACATTTTAAATTTATTATTAAGTGTTTAGATTTTTAATCTACACTTTGGCTTGCTGTGGGGTTTTTCCACTCCCCCTGCATTGTGCCTTTGGCCACTATTGATTGTTATTTCTCCTGTGGGCATTGAATTTTGTTGCACTTTTGTGTCAACATGGAAGAGTATTTTGAGGAGGAATATTATTATGAGGAGAATCCTTCTGGCTCTTTGGAGCAGGATTTGGTTGAAGCACTGGATCAAGGGGTGCAACATTCTGTGAATAAAGCGCTCGTGTGCGCTATTAATCCTCTGAAGCATCATTTATCTCTTTACGCACAATAACAGGGTTGGTTACCTCCTGCCCGTGCGTCAAAGTCCCCTGTTAATCCTCATAAATCAGATTTTCAGAGATTGGCAAAGACACTGTTTTCAGACACGGCTTCCACTAGGGGGTCGGCTGGGACCTCGTTTTCTTCTCTTCGTGACCCTGATGCAGATGATGCGCATTCTTCTTCTTCAGAATTTGAACCTCCTCCTCGGAAAAAGGCTCGCAAGGAGCATTTCGTGGACGCTCCTTCCAATCCTCCCATTCTCACTTTTGAACCGTCAGAAATTTTGCATCCCCATACTTCCTCTTGGTTGCCTTCCCCAGCGGTGGCAGATTATGTACAATCCCACATTCGCCAGCCTTTTGATAAGGACGTCCGGGCACGCCTGAGATCCGAGTGCCCTCGTCCAGATTTGGCGGACCATCTGGCCGAGACCCCGGAGGTTGATCCGACCATGGTTACTTACCTTAAAAAGTACGCTAGAGACCCTAAAAAAGGTCTGGACAGATCCTGGCGTTCTTGCCAGGATAAATTATTGGATTTATTGGGCCCTCTCACTAAAATTTTAGATTTGGGCGTTCTGGCTAAAGAGTCTTCTGCACTCGTTAACCCTGACGAACTCATTGAATGGGCTCAGAGAGCCATCTGTCAGTTGGGCAATGCCAATTGTGCGCTTTCATGTGAAAGACGTCGCTCCATCCTTCTTCGCCTGGATCCCAGGCTTGCGGAGCTTTCCACTTCTGAGGCCGGTCCCTTGGCTCAGGGGCTCTTATTTGGTCAGCCGTTCCTTAAAGAACTTTCGAATTTTGTGGCCACTTTCAGCGGCCTTGACAAGGCCCAAGCCTCGCTACGGCGGGCGTTTCGGCCGGTTTTTGCAAAGGCCGGACGTCTTAGGGGACGTTCGTTCGCCCGAGGAACACAGCAGAACTCTCAACGGGGTTTTCAGTCCCACAGCGGAGGTGGACAGGATACCGGCTTCACCACCCGTTCTAACTTCTATCCCTCCTGCAAAGGGAGGGGACAGTTCCAGAAAGGTCGCTTCGGAGGACAACAAGGGGGTCATCACGACTCCAACAATTCAGGTGAGGCTGATTCCTTTTTCCGAGGTGGTTTTGGGGGGAAGACTCCAATTTTTTCTCCACAATTGGCAGTTAATCTCCAACGATGCATGGGTTCTCGACACTGTTCAGGGTTACAAGATAGAATTTTACCAGCCCAAACATCAATCCCTCCTTCCCACCCCGTTGGTGTTCTCTCTACAGGATCAGGAGATCATTTCATCGGAAATCGACTCCCTTCTTGCGAAGGGAGCTATTCTTCCTACTACCCGCCATCCAAGAGGGTTTGTCAGTTCGGTGTTTCTGGTTCAGAAACGAGGGGGCGGTTCCCGCCTGGTCCTCAATCTCAAAGAGTTCAACGGCGGAGTGGTTTACCGCCATTTCAAGATGGAAGGCATCCATCTTTTGCGAGATCTTCTCCGAGCGGGAGATTGGATGGTTCGTCTCGATCTCAAAGACGCCTATTTGTCAATCCCAATCTTCGGGCCACATCGGCGATTTCTCCAGTTCCAGTGGCAAGGGAATTGGTTCGAATATCAAGTCCTCCCCTTCGGCCTATCGTCGGCGCCCTGGTGCTTCACCAAGCTTCTGAAGCCAGTGGTAGAACACTTACGTGCTCGGGGTCTCCGCATGGTTGTTTATTTGGACGACATTCTGATCATGGCAGATTGTCCTCACACATTGATCTTGCATCTCGAGTGGACGATTGATCTTTTACAATCTCTGGGATTTCTTGTGAACCCGCAGAAATCTGTCCTCCTTCCTTCTCAGGTGATGGACTTTCTAGGCTTCCAGATCAATTCTCTGACCTGTCAGCTTCTTTTACCCACTCAGAAGATTCGTTACATCAAACGGGAGTTGGTTTCGATTGTCTCCAAACGGATTGTATCATTGAGATCCATAGCTCGTGTAGTCGGTCTTTTGGCGTCTTCAATTCAGGCGATTTTCCCGGGTCCTCTGCATTACAGGGCATTACAGCGGTTGAAGATCCGTCATCTTCAGCAGGGTCTTCGCTATTCAGATCAGATTCCTCTTTCAGAGGAGGCGAGGTGCGAGATGCAGTGGTGGTTGGACCACATGGAGGCCTGGAATGGACGAGCCCTGTTCGGTTCCTCCCCGGAAATGGTAATAGAGTCCGATGCCAGCCTGTGGGGCTGGGGAGCCCGGTGCGGTCCCATTTCAACGGGGGGTCGTTGGTCCCCTCAGGAGTTGTCTCTCCACATCAACTGTCTAGAACTCCTGGCGGGATCCTTTGCGATTCGTTGCTTCACGCTTCTTCGGTCCAATTGTTGCATTCTTCTCCGCATGGACAATGTGTCCGCGGTGCGTTATGTCAACAAGTTGGGCGGCACGAGGTCCAGGATCTTGGCAGAGATCGCCAAAGATTTTTGGCATTTTTGTCTACAAAAGAAGATCACAGTTATTGCCGAGTATCTTCCGGGCCGCAACAATCAGATTGTGGATTGGCATTCACGCCACCTTCGGGATTTCAGCAATTGGAGACTTCATCCTCGCATCTTTCACTCCCTCCGTCGGTTTTGGGGGCAGAGTCAGATCGACCTGTTTGCCTCTCGCCTCAACTCGCAGCTTCCCCGGTTCTTCAGCTGGAGACCGGATCCGGAAGCCCTGGCCACAGACGCATTTCTCCAAATCTGGCCTGCCCTTCTATGTTACGCCTTTCCTCCGTTCATGATGATTCCGAAAGTCCTAGCTCGCACAAGGCGTTATCATTCAGAGCTAATTCTGATAGCTCCTCTGTGGAGGGCTCAGCCCTGGTTCCCAGTTCTCCTGGAAATGTCTTGTGCGGTGCCGATCCTTCTTCCCCAGAAATGGAATCTTTTGCTGGACCCTCTCGGGAATCCGCATCCCCTGATCCAGTCAGGCTCTCTCCGCCTTCTGGCTTGGCGACTTTCGGGGACCGTTGGTCGGTCCCAGGCCTTTCACGCGACGCTTGCAAATTCATCAGTGACTCTTGGGCACCCAACACTCACAAACGCTACTCAGGTTCTTGGAAACGATGGTGTGATTGGTGTGTTCAACGGGAAGCTGATCCCGTTTCTGCGGATGTCTCTTTAGTTATTAATTTTTTAGCGTCTCTTGCTTCTTCAGGCTTAGCTTATCGGACGGTTAACAATTTCCGTTCTGCTATTTCAGCAGGCCATAGTCCTCTTGATGGGAAACCTGTAGGTGAACACCCTTTGATTACAAAATTGCTCAAGGGTATACGTTTGACGACTCCTCCTTGTCCTAAATACACGACTTTATGGGATGTATCTATTGTCTTGAAGTTTTTAGACTCCTGGCCTTCCAACTCCTTGCTTTCCCGCAAACAGTTGTCGGCCAAGCTGACAATGTTGCTATGTTTAGTTTCTTGCAGACGGGTGTCTGACGTTCGAGCACTAGACTTAGCTGGTCGTTCTTTTACCCCTGAGGGTGTCACTTTTCGACTATCTCGTCGTACTAAAACGAATACTTCTCTGATCTCCTATCCTTCTTTTCCTCACCGTCCCAACCTTTGTGTGGTCCAATGCGTTAAGGATTACGAGGTATGTACTGCTTCTTTACGTGCAGGGTCAACTGTTGATTGCTTTGCAGAAGCCCTTTCGCCCTGTGACCCCGGCTACTTTAGCTCGTTGGGTTCGCTGGCTTATGTCTGAGGCCGGCATTGATGTGTCCATTTTTGGTGCTCATTCGGCACGGGGAGCAATGGCTTCTAAAGCTTTTTCAATGGGTGTTACTTTGTCTGACATTATGAAGGCTGCAGATTGGTCCTCTGATTCCATGTTTAAATCTTTCTATTATAAACCTATTGATCAGGTGGCCTTAGTAGTGGTGGATAAGCTTTGAACAAGCATAATCGGAGCCTCTTGTCCTGACATAGAATTACAAATTTGCGAACATACGTGACAAGAATTTTCAATTCTATTAAGGACAAGGAGGCGAGGATTATCCCACCCATTATGTTTTTTCTGATGTATTTGTTTTGCATTTATACTGATGTTCTTGCATATGCATTGTATGTTTCTTCTGATAAGTCATGGTTCTCTGATATTTTTTCCCCCCCTTTTTATACATTTTATTATATGGGATGTTTTTTACGGCAGTCTGTCTCTTTTCAGGTCCTGACCCGAAGTGATGAGGTTACGGCTTCTTCTGGTTTCTTCTGCATCTGTTCGCCTTCTGCTCCCAGTGTCCGGCGGCCTTCCAGTGCTGCGTGTTTTCTTTATGGACTTCTGCGGTTGCTGATGGTTGATTCCTCCTTTTGGTCATCGTAATTCTTGAACTGTTTCCTGTTATTTTGAACTGTTCTCCTCACCAAAGAAAGAGGACGTTGTTCTTGCTATATGTCCTTTTATACTGCAGACTCTATGGTTATACACGTCATACCCTGGTGTTTCTGGGTATTGTAGTTTTTTATTGCATATACTGTGTTTTTATTGGCTGCTGAGCATTTCTAGTAAAGAAATGAGAAAGCATAATCCTCGCCTCCTTGTCCTTAATAGAATTGAAAATTCTTGTCACGTATGTTCGCAAATTTTTAATTCCTCGCTCAGGCTTGCTCTCTCCCCTCCTAAGAAAACATGCCTTTGTCAGAGACCCACCCACCCCCTTCTTTTAAAAAAAACTTCGCCGAACCAGTGCTTTGCGGAAAGGCAATCTGCAAATGTGGGCCACTTTTTTTTAGTGTGCCCCGGACGATTTTTTTTATCCCAATCCAACCCTGCTGACCTGCAGTAAACTGCCTGGTGGAAAGGTCTATTTTCAAAACCGCGTTTAGGAAGCAGTCACTTTACCTGAAAGAAAAAGCTCAAGGGTAACACGTCCTCTTTCATCGTATATAGTACTTTAGAAGTTGTCATTTGCTCAAAATAAACTCTAAATTTTCTTGCTTGACACTATCCTATTTTTTTTAAATCTCAACTGATTTTGTGGTTTGGTGCTCAGACCAGACTAGTTCTGCAGTGCTCCGCACCGTCCTATCTGGTTACGTCTATCAGATAGGTCCAGTTCACATAACATTTCTAAAAAGGTATCTTATCATTGGAATGAGGTGTTTTTGAAAAACATGGCGTCAGTTCGGTACTTACATAAACTGGAAAATCCGGACGGGGTGAACCCAAATGCCAATGTCGATAGCTCTGCCAGCCTCTGGCATATGCACGATACTCAACTCAGAAACTGGCAATCGAAGAGGTACCTCAGAAACGGAGAACCAAAATGGACTTTAAAGGAAGACCTTATAATCGAGCTGAGGCGTGCAACGCCCATTGGGTTCAAAGGGCTTCAGCCCCCCTGCCCCCGTTGTGTGTGACAGCCCCGGGCTGAGACAGCTTCATGGGCACACACAAAGCCGCACCCGAGTATTTCACAGGTCTTTAAAAGACCATTTACATGTTAATGATTCTTTGTCGTTTTTTCAACCCTTCTTAGAGCCCCTGCATCACCACACTTCCTACTACTGGAATAATAAGCTCCTCCCCCTCGAAATTTTTCCTTAGCCGCTCCCAAAATTTGGCTCTAGTTGAGCCTCTGATCGAGCTGGTGTGGGGATGCCAGGGGTACTGGGAGTGCATTAGCTTGATTTGCTTAAGTATGTGTGTAACAATAGTCCAAGGAAAAAAAAGAAAACGGACTACCTCCGCGAAGCCCGAAAATAGATAGAGACCCGTTTCAAGGCCCCCTGAAAATAACTGCCGGTGCTCAGACCCGGCCCACTTAAAGCCCTGCTTTTAATATGGAAAAAAGTGGCTTACCGGTGGCGCAAGGGGCTTGTAAATAAGCTCCAATGTCTTTTTAGCGTTTGCTGTTTCCCCCCAGGAATATTAACGCTGGACCATTGGCAGATGTTCCTATTTGCATCTAAAAGGTTATCTCTGCCCTCTCGCTCACTGTCCCTTTAACTGTACAGGGGAAAGACAAAGAGGCTGATTTAATTCTTGGCGGGTGGCCCGTGGGTCCGCCAGAGCAACTGAGTAAATTACTCAGTTGCCCTGGTGGGAGTTTCGCCCACCAGATTTATAAATGACCGCCAGGCAGGCAGGTCGTTTAAAAAAGCATTACAATATACAAGGTGATGGTGGCTATGTCAGAATATTCGCACATCCTAAACTGCACACAAATTTTGGAAATTCAAAGTCATAAATTGTAATGAATAATTAAGTTTAGCAAAGTTGAAGTTGTATTTTGCGTGATTTATTATTTCCACATTTTTTCACATTTCTTGTGTCAAACGTGATATCCAATACAGAAAGGCAGCCGACATATGTTTTGTCACAGAGACTTTTTCAAGGCTGAAATGCATGAGAAAGGCAGTATTCTGACTAAGCGAGCGCCTGTATATTGGATCATTCTCTTTTGCATAATAATATTAGGCAACGCTTTGAATTGGCAGGTTATGTCTGGTACTGAGTACCTGCACTTCTTTAATTTGAAAGGAATAGTACCCACACTTCTTTGCACTGCTGCAGTGGATCTAATGAGAGTAGTTATCAGGAACAAACAAGTGCTCTAAATAGAGAGTTTCTGAGCTTTTATATTTTTCCATTTAAAGCAAGGATATTAGCGGTGTGTAACCACTTCTGGGAATCCACTTCATGTAACGTCACAAAATTTCATGGCGAACAGGACAAGCTAGTTAGCTGCCCCTCATCCCCACCAAGTATTTTTCGGACTTGTGTCCTGGTAATAATAGTAACGCTCGGTCTTACGGCGCTAATTTAGAAACTTCGGAAATGCCATTCGAAGCGCAGTACGGGGGAAAAAACAATGTAATTAGCGTTCCAAATTACTCGGTCCTCTTATGCTTCGGAGTTTTTTTTATCTGATACCCCTTCACTGAGGAAAAGCCGCAAACATTTACGATCGGTGCACCCATACATAACCCCTCTCTTCTCTGTACCACACGCTCTTTTCACGACCTTCCCTTGCCAGGGGTATTGCTCTCAAGTTTCTTACCCTTCTTCTCTCCACCTGCCGCTTCACAGCATATGAAAGTGTACAATCGCCTAGCAACGGACCGGAAAATGTACAATCGCCTAGCAACGGACCGGAAGTCTACAGGTCCCGTGCTGCACTTTTTCTTGCCGGCTTAGAAACTTGAACTTAAAGTAAATCAGTCCGGTCGGTACTAAATTTATCCTAGAAATCAACTTCTGTTGTGAGGCACGGACGGAAAGAAACACCTGCCTGCCGAGCAACGAGAACGAACGATAGGAAAGAGGGATGACGCTCTGGCTGAGAAGTGTGTACCAGTAAAAAACATCTTCTACATCAGTTGTTCTACCTCCTAAAGTAAAACTCGGACACTAAAAATGGATTACATTTTGATTTTTTTTTAATGAATCTGATATTTTAATGAATCTGATATTTCAATTTATGTGTAGAAAAAAGCATACGCGGCGACTATGAATATTACGAGCAAATTTCTAACTTGTATCATAAATTGTATAATTCAAAACACGTAGAACTGTCATCTATTTTTTCAATTGATTTTAAGTCAACAAGCAAGCAACCATTACAAAAATAGTTTCCACATGTTATTAGTCAGCCATAAGAATAATTGATCAGATATTAATGAGAAAGTCAACGCTAATAAATAACTCGTGGAGCCATCCTGGTTTCCTATTAGCATGTACGTTTGCATCAAGGGAAAACAAAACAGCAAATAAAGAGTAATAGAAAATACTAACAAGGAACAAAAGTGTCAAATGCAGAGCTCTCAATTTCTGAAAATTCCTTAGGGTTGAAAATGTTAGCATATTTGATGATTAAAATTTATCAGAGCGGCACTCTTAGGCATCCAAACTGGCTCACCCGTTCAAATGAATGGGCCTGTAGGAGTACTCCCACTATCAGGGCCGGACTGGGAACCAAAAACTGGCCTGGGCAAGTGCTCGGCCGCATCCCCCGGGGGGGTTGGGGGTGCGGCCGAGCTGTTTGCCAGGGCCAGTTCCGGACGATTTTGTTACAGGGCTGATATTGCAGCTATGCTGCAAAAATGTCCCTGTAACAAAAACGCCCCCCCCCTGGGGACCAAAACCGGCCCCCATCCTGGGGGCCCACTGGGGAAACGCCCGGCGCAAACTACGGCCAGTCCGGCCCTGCCCTGCCCACTATGGTTGGAGGGCTTCCAGAAGTCTCTGCTGCTCACTCAAGTTCTGCACAACGGGGGCTCCTGGGGGTGGCATTCAAAGAATCAATAACATGTATTTCTGAGAAGAGAAGCATAGCCTTTTTCAAATTCTTTCCTCTGCTAGTGGCATTAGCGGTTTGGGGCAAGAAATTATCAAACAAAACTGTTATTTTTCATGTTGACAGTAAAACCGTGGTTGACCTGGTAAATAGTCAAAAGGCTAAAGTCAGACTCCTTCTTAAACTTTTACAAAGATTCTTGCTAGGTTGCCAGATGTACAATATAATTGTTAAGGTTAAACACGTACCAGGAACAGATAATAATATAGCAGATGTGTTATTTCGTTCCCAGTGGCTGAGATTCAGTGGTTTGGCGCCCGGAGCAGACCCAGTGAAAACCCAGATTCCACAGGAGGTATGGGAAATTGCAGTAGGTTGGGAAAATAGTAGGGACGACGTTCTTCGGTTCATAATGGCCAACATAGTATAGAATATTTCTGCCACTACAATTGCTGGCAAACTCGCAGGTCTAGCCTTCTATGGTAAGTGCTTTTGGCGCTACGAACCATCAGCGGGAGAACTAGGTAAGAGAATTTTACAAGGTTGGGCAAAAATGAAGAAGCGCTGTCAGTTTGGGAGAAAACCCATATCTTTTAGACTATTAGGCAACATCATTCAAGTTTTACCACAAATTTGCTATTCACAATTTGAATTCTTTTTGTTCAAGTTATGTATGGTTTGGTTATTTATTGGACCCTTCAGGATCTCAGTGTTACTGGGAAGAGCAGAGTTTAAAGGGCTAAAAGTTTCAAACGTGTTGATAACCAGACTGTCTTTACGAATTCTGTTGGAAAAATCAAAGACAGATTAAAAGGGGACAGGAGCTACAGTGGTAGCTGAGCTACCCGCTTTGCCCGGTGAAAGCTTGGTTTGAATTTAGATCAGTAAGTGGTTCTTTGCCCATCTTTATTTTCAAACATCAGGACTGCTCTTCTTTAAAAGCATCACAGATTTGATCAGTTTTAAGAAAAACATTAAGCCTTTTAGGTTATAATCGTAATGATTTCGGTACTCATTCCTTCAGAATAGGTGCTGCTTCAGAGGCAGTAAGCAGAGGTTTCTCTTTGAAGCCCTTAAAAAGTTTGGGCCGATGGTCTCCCAATTGTTGTTTGAAATATGTTAGAGAGCTAGAGGATTTATGATTTTTTTTTCGTTTCTAAAATTTTTCTCTTTTTAGGTAGTCTGTTGAGCCCATCTGCGTCCGTGGCAAACGTCTGGATCATCGGAATTTTTTTATAAAATGGGCAGCAAAGCAAGCCGAAAGAAATCAATATGGACAGAACCTTGGCTTTAGCTTTGACGATATAAATATCGATTGGTGGGGTAAAGGCGGTATGAAATGGGGTCAATTGATGCCATTGTTCGAGGGAGTTATTTTAGGGGGCACGGGGGACCTTCACCGAATGATCAAGGGAGTGATTTAGGGGCAAAAGGGGCACCTTAACTTGAGGCGGGGTGCCTGGAAACGCTTGCACTAAAAATGAAGGAAACAGATATGTGAGTCATGGAAACTAAGCCAAAAGGTTTAACAGATTTATT
Source organism: Triturus cristatus (assembly GCF_964204655.1). Classification (NCBI taxonomy): domain Eukaryota; kingdom Metazoa; phylum Chordata; class Amphibia; order Caudata; family Salamandridae; genus Triturus; species Triturus cristatus. The sequence goes on along the minus strand of NC_140580.1, from coordinate 649,777,798 downwards.
TAGAAGGTGCAACTTCAAGAAACTTCAAGAAAAAGGCATGAAAATACAAATATAGTGACCTCCCATGAATCAGAAGGCATTTCTACATGGAAGCATTGAACTCGTTTGGAGAGAGACACTTCAGAAAACCTCAAAGACACATTTATAAATGCATTATGAAAAACATAAGTTAAATCAAGGAAAATGTTCTCAGAATGCAAAACACACTTCATCTAAAATACTGAGAATACTCACGTACCTACCTAAAAGAAAACAGCCTTGCAAGTGTAATATAAGCATTAAATTCTCAATAAGAAAACACCAATTTAGAGACAAAAATAGCATACATAGCATATACTGCATATATATTGGCAAGTTAAATTGTATCTTAAAAACAAAAAACAAGAGCTCTTGGGGAGCACCCACACCCGCCTGCCATCTACTAATAGACGGGTGGGGTAGTCCGCCGAGGACTGTGTGAGCTCCCTTTTTATACTGTTTAAGGCTATGAGAAGCGCCTACAGTAACGTCATCTCACGCCACTTCTACCTACGTCACTTAGTGCATGGTTTGCACATTTTATCAGACGTGTTGTTTTCTATCCCACTAAAAATGCGGAACGTAGACTAGGTGAAAGGTTATATTCTGAAGCCAAGCGCTCGTCGTAAATTGCACAGGGCAAGCAGAAAATGTGTAATGCAAAGGAATAAAATATATATATATACCTAGATATATGTGTCTGGGTTGCCACATTCATCACGCCGGTCCAACGGTTGTTGTGGTGGGAACTTCTCTATTCTCATGTACAGACCCAGGATGTGATGTGCTATATGTTTACAGAATAGAGAGACAGTGAACTCTGCGCCAGTGAACTTTGTGCACGGGTAGGGTGGGGGCTCTTTAATTTGGAGCAGGAGGCCTCGCTGAGAGAGGCTGGCTGTAATTCTTGGTCAGACAAGCCTAGAGCCTGCTGTTAAGTACAATGGGTGCAGAGCTCCGGTCAACTTAACAAGAGGCCTACAGATCAGGCTGGCAGGGCCTACGTAGGGGTTCATACTGGCTGAGGGACAAGGATGGCCCAGGGCATTTGCTATATAGTAAAACAGGACCCTCCGGTCAATTTAACACGGGCTACAAATTAGGCTGTCAGGGCAAGGACAAGGGTCTCATACCTCAGGTGTGGACAGAACGGGCCTGGGGTACCTTATGATAAAAAATAGACCCTCTCTCACCATTCTTAAGTGAGCTGCATTTGTCCAGAAAATGTCCAAACATTTTACTTATTCATTTGGGCAAAAGCGATATTGTCCAGCTTTCAGGTCTTGGACTGCAATGAAATCAGATTTAGAATTAATAGTCACATCCTGGCCAAATCAAAACTGATACTGACTGCTTTAGTGCCCAGAAGGGTTTAGAGGGGAGCTGAAAAATTCACAGCTGGAGACAGAGCCAGACGAAAAGTAAACAGAGAACGTCATCGTTTTTGCAATATTAATGGGATAAATTGGCTGGCTCATGTGGATATAACAAAAGATGATTTCCAATTCTTCGGTCCAGATGGGGTCCATCTTTCATTCATAGCGAATGAATTATATCTGCTAAATATTAAAAGGAGGTTATCTGATATGCTGGGTTTGAATACTTGGGGTTAAAAAGGTAGCTGTTTAATGGCAGCTTTTCTCCACACTATTATGTCTGATAGCTGGTGGTAATGTTTGATTTAACTGTTTAAGCGACAGTGTGAACAAAAAAATTCTTCATGTTTCTCAAATTAAAACATTTTGTTCCAAAGTTGTTTTTTTATTTTTTTGCATCTTATTCAAAATAGGACATTGTCTCAAGAAAAGGCACGGGAGGGGGCATGAAAAACGTCTGTTCAGGGTTTTGAGGCAAGCAGGAAGGGTTGGGGCAGTCACAGTAGCTTAGGACAGAGGGAAAACAGATGACCGAGGAATGAGGCAGGAGGTAGGCAGGTGGCGAAACGAAGGGGTTGGGGAGGAGGTTCAATATGTGTAAAGGTTTGTGGGAAATTCATTAGGGGCGGCGGGGGTGTTAGACTTGATTTGTATTAGTTAGGCCTTATCAAATTCATTGTAAAATGATGTAAGCTGCATGCCTGTTCAAGTAAAGCGAACTTTTACTCCATACAGACTTTGCTGTACTCATTGCCTGAAGTAGAGCTGTGAACAAACTAGCATTTAGAGTTCAGGCTTTAGCCTTCTTAGCAGGTTTAACATTTAGGGCCCTATTAGGATGGCAGGCGGACTTCTGTCCGCCTGCCACCCTAGGAGGTGCCGGGACCGGCCGCCAGTGGTGCGGCGGTCCCGCACCGTCAATTAGGATGCCACTGCCACTGTGGCTGTCGCATCCCGCATTCACAAGATTGTGGCGGGCGCCACTATGTTGTGAATGGACGTTGTGTATTGGCATGCACAATGTGACAAGCACCACACGGTGCCTGCCACCTTGTCCATGCCAATGTTGTGGGTACCATAGGTACCCCCCAAGTGCACCCCCGCACCTCCCTGAGGGCCCGCAACGGGCTCCCTTAGCAAATGCTAAACAATAGGGCAACCCATTCAACCCCAAGGAATTGGGTATAGTATATGAACACAATAATAATCCTTGAGGATTTTTTCACTGCTATTAATTACTTGAACAGTCACCGTGGTGAACTTGATTTATCAGAAAACTCAGATATAAACAACAGAATACAAAAAAGACATAGTTCATTCTTTTGTATTGTTTTTTATCTGAAATTAATTTTTTTCTAGAATATTTCCTTGATTTCATGCACAAACGTGCGTAATCTACAAAACAAATTTGAACATTGGCAACACAAACTACTGTTTAAATGAGAAACCTCAGCAGTAGTGATTGACACTTTTCTTCTTAGATATGTACCATCCACAGTTGGTCATATAACACAAACCATTGGTTTAGATAATAATGCGTATAAACATTAAATGGCTTTTCCTTGTATCAAAACAGTGTCAGAGCGTCGACGTTTCGGTCTCCTTATCTGCAAGATTATTCCTCGAGACCATCATCAGGACAAAAGTTGCACCATGTATTTCCTTATTCTAATTCTCAATCCCGTTCTCCTGTCTCGTATTTCATAGAAACATAAGAAGCAGCCGCTTACATCTGTGTTTCTATACTTTCGTTACACACCAGGTCAACTTCTCTGGTTCAACTCGCCAACACAAGTCCGAGCAAATACCGCATGCCTTTCCATGGCGGAGTCTCTGCCATGGAAAGGCATGAAATATGCCACATTCTAATATGGATAGCGGTGACCATATTCAGCCCCTTTTCCGCCCGGTCAGGAATCCGACCAGCGGAAAATCTGCGGATGGGCTTTCCATCCGCCGCGGTGCCTCTCGCCATAGTAATATGGCAAGGGGTGATACGGGGCAATCCGGCGGGCGGACCGCCACCGCCGGGCCAGCGGTGGTCACCGCCCGCCATCCTAATGGGGCCCTATGTCTTCAAATACCGAGAGCTCAACCCAACTCAAAATGTGTGACTGTCAATCAGTAAGACTTGAGATCTCTGCAAGTCTGAGCAGAGGTTTATTACTTATCAGGAATTATTCTCTCTTCGAAGTAGTGGTAAAGGTTTATGTTTAGTATCAAAATAATGCCGGGTTGCATGCACTGTTCTTGTTTTGTTAATTAAGTGGGTCCCATGTTTTAGATGTGTTAACATGTTCTTATGCATTATGTAATTATTTCTGCCCCTGCTTTTTAATAGTTTCTTTGGGCATTAAATTGCTTTTCAGGGGAATTCTTATGTCCTGGTGAGCAGTGTTGTACTCTAGTAGCTAGTGATCTTGTAGTTTAGATATAGTATTGTTAGGAGGTCATTCCAATTCTGTACATCCCTTTACATAGCATAATGACTTGTGGCCGGATCTTTATGATTGTGTTTTCTTCGTCTGCCCATCTTGCAAATCTGATAACAATAGTGTCTGATTGAGATCTAGTGCAACTTTCAGTGTACAGCTGTTTGGCACTTGGCTAGTATCAAGGCAGATCTATTGATCATGAATTTTTAAATATTACAAGTAACGTGTTAAATGTTAATGTATACGTACATTGGTTGTTTTCCACTCCCATTTGTATTGTCCAGTAAAACCCTGATAGTGTGCTGAGCGAATTTTCAAAACTAAATGCCTGTACCGCCCCACAACATAGAAGTAGGATAAAAAGTTGACATCGTCCTCAGACACAGGACTACTGTGGCAGAAAAGATCACCCTAAAAGGACTACACTACATGACCATAGAATTCTGAGGTGAATTAGACATAATAAAGCCAACAAATATTGCCCTTTGGCTTTGCCAATAGTTTTTGCCAATGCTTTTCAGTGACAGCAAAAAAAAGAAAAACAATATTATTGTCTATGCTGAATATCAATGATGGCATGGGGTTAAGGGTAAGAAGGGGGGAGCTGTGCACAGGGGAGATGGGGAGAGAGCAAGAAAACACATACACTCCCATGGAAGGCTAAAAGCAAAGGAAAAACGTTTTTACTTGAATGTAAGTATTGGAAGAATTGAAGCCATTTATCTAAAATGATGATAAAGAAATTATTCTCTAGGACAGGGACAGACACACGATGAGAAAGGAAGTGTATCGAGTACGAAACAAGCCTATGAGGCTGACAAGGAATCCAACCACTGATAAGCAGTTGGTCTGACTCAAAGCCCACTTGAAGTATTGGTGTTGTTTTACACAGTAAGTCTTTTGACATCAGACCGCTAAAGAGTTCTAAAAAGTCTAGTATGTTAAAGGCAGCACACCTTGTTTCATTTCACAAGGTTTTGGAAGGCCAAGGAAAAAGATATCGGGATATTCAATGCCACACATTTGTCTCTCATTTAGTATGACTTGGTTGCCTTCCTGGACAAGTAGTTCTGTTTTAATAGCGCTAAAAAACAAACTTCAAATGTCAGGAAGGGAAATATAAAACTAGGACTGGCTAAGCTTTAATTAGTATTTCATCAAGGTGGAGGAAAAGATGACAAATGCACAAAAAGTTTCAAAGAATTTGCATTCCCCACGGATGGAACCCAAAAGAATGTTTAAAGCATAATTTTAGACTTAACAGACTTTACAATTGTACCACCCTTTATTAAAAGCTGGTTGATTAAATTAACCCTCCTCCTCCACGATGGTGTGTTTGAAGTTCAGTGAAAGGCCAGCGAGTTTGGCCTTTGGCTGACAGTGTCCTTGAACACAGATACAACTCTGTAATATATCCTGTGCTCTAAAGATGAAGTGAGGAGAGGCAACGTAGCAGGAACCGTCTTAAGACAATTAAGTACTTCTGTCCATGGAGTGCTGTATGTAACAAATAAAGGAAATGTGAGCATGCTAAACATTTTCACTAATGTAGAAGTTTTTGCGAGTTTAAAGTTATTTTTGCATAGTTAACAATGTGCAGAAGAGTAATGTACAGTTGTGCATTTATATGATGTTATTGCCATTGAAAATATTTTGTAATGGCCTGTTAAAGAGTATATTTTCCACAGTTAGGCCTCAACGCGTTCTTGTTCAAAATGGATGTCTCACTATGTTAGTTCACTGTGTATTATTTCTGCTGCACATTGTCAACGAAGTCACCTTTGTTTATTTCAGAAGATGCTGTTTTCTCTAGCATGGGATCAGTAATGTTTAATTTCTAAAGGTTTCTCCTGCCTGCTTGCTGTATTGGTTCATTCACAATAGTTCACAGTTGTTTTGTAACTAGTTTGTTCTGACATCTCTGGATGACATTAGCCTGGAGGGGAATGAACCAGTATTCATGTAGTGGGATACCGCTTAGATGGTAAGGTTTTACAATGCTCTATAATTCAATGTTCTGAATTGTTGGAATTGCAGTTCTTTTGCTCACACCATGATGAATCTGCACTTTCCATCCTGTTCAATGAGAACATTTCCTCCCCAAAACTTCAAATTTGAGTGTGAACCAGACCTTCTATTTTTTTTATTGATTTTCCACCAACAATCACATATGCAGCATCATTAACACAGCTTCGTTTCCAATATTTTTTTAATCCTCACTGCTTCCCCCGGTCCCCTCCGTCCCCCTCCCTCTGCCCCTACCACCAGTGCGCCTATGAAACCTTTACTTTATGACCAATTATATGCTTCCATTGCTAGTACGGGGCCACCATTAAAAAGTGTTTCTATAGCACTAGGGGCTTTAAGGCGAAAGAGAACTGCTGCATCGGGCGGGGCGTATCGGCATGGTCCTCTCATAGAATCCATAAAAGTCGTCGCACGTTGGTCGCAGTGGTTCTCTTTGGGATGACCCCACCTGGTCGCTATGGACCAGGTGAGTCATATAGGGAAGAAGCCGGGTCGCAAGAATCCTGCTTAAAATCTTGTAGTCTGTCGTCAACATGGACAACGGACGATATGCTGATCTAGACAGCGAGTCCCTCCCTGGTTTCGGTAGTGGAATAATGATAGCCTCTCGAGTAGAGGCAGGCAATCTCTCTAATTCCCTGGCCTCTCGATATACCGCCCGAAGCCTGGGAGACAGGTCGTCAACATACGCCGAGTAAAATTCTATCGGCAAACCATCTACTCCCGGGGTTTTATTGCGCGCCATACATTTTATCGCACTACGTATTTCTCCTTCCGTGATCTCCTGTCCCAGCAGCTCCCTCTGGTCCTCCGCGATGTGTGGCAGTCGTACCTGAGCCAGAAACTCAGTCAACCCGTCATTCGTACCCTGTAGTTTACTTTCATAGAGTTCCGCATAGTATGCCCTAAACATCTCATTAATCCCTCGTTGGGTATATTCTGGCACCCCTGTTGAGGTGGTCAAGGCCAGGATGGGCGTGCCCCTCGGAACTGGGTTCGCCAGCCACGCTAGTAGAGAGCCCGCCTTATCTCTCTCCGCATGTGCCCGCACTAAATCTCTCCTTATGATCAAAGCAGTGTAGCCGCTTCACCTGCCCTGCCACCTCCTCTCATGCAGCCATAACCTCCTCCCGCATCCCTGGATTCGCCGGGTGGGTTTTCTCCGCCTGGCGCAGCCGCTGTTCCTCCCTTTCTATGTCCCGCAGAAGCGTCTTCCGTGTTCCTGTCATGTTAGCGATACATTGGCCCCTTATCACCACTTTAAACGCATCCCATTCTAGACCCAGGTTCGTTGCCGTCCCCACATTCTCTCGAAAATAATGATCTATCCCCTCCCGGACCACAGCGCGAAACACAGCGTCCTCCAGTGCTTCCGGGCGTAAGCGCCAAGTGGGGACAGCGGGCCGTTCTCGGGACCACTGCAATGTCAGAAGCAGTGGGTTATGATCTGATATTGTCTTAGCCAGATACTCACTGCTGTGGACCAATGCATGAACATCCGGGGAACATAATACTGCGTCCAGCCTCACATGTAAATCATGCAGGGAAGAATAGTATGATAGTCTCGCTCTCCTATATGCTGCGCACGCCATGTATCAATCAGCTCCCACTCGGTTTGCCAATCCCTTCTAAGTTTCGAAAGCTTGTGGACAGGTGCTTGAGGCAGTGGTGGGTGCGATCTATCCAACTCAGTATCTGTAACAGAATTGGAATCTCCCCCCAATAACACCGAACCTGTCAGGAAGGACGCCAGTTTCCCTGACAGTTTAGCAACATAGGATTTCTGTTCCACATTAGGGGCATACACACTGCACAACGTAACTTCCCTCCCATCCAATCTTCCCATGACAGCCACATACCTCCCCTCGGGTTCAACTAGGTGCCGGGTCGGTTGAAATGGAACCCCCGCCCGCACCCAAACCAGGGCACCCCTGGCGAAAGCAGAGTACATTGTATTAAAAAGCTGCCCTCCCCAGCGGCGCTGTAACGCCTGACCTTCGCTTCGATCCATATGGGTTTTCTGGAGATAAGCTATCTGCACCCCTCGACGCACCAGGTAAGCATGAACCCTATGGCGTCTCAGCATCGTATGCATCCCCCGTACATTCCACGTAATACATTTCAACTCAAGTAACGGTCTCATTATGCAACCTGTTCTCATATCGCAACTGCACTCTCTGTGCTGGCGCACTGGTGGTATGAACTACCCCTGAAAACAAAAACACAACAACACTCCAAACCCCTCTAACACCCCTCCCCAGAACAGGCTCTAAACAGCTAGTACCCATCCAAACAACCCACTCATAGTCCCTCTGGTAACTACCAGAGAGTCGCCCTAAAAGCGAAACGAAGGGTGGGGGAGCCCAACTCCAAGAAGATCCGGTCCGCTGCGCCTTCGAATCCCAGTGCCAAACCCCGCTATAAAGGAACCCCCAACCCCCCCAAGGCGGGGCCCCCCCGGAAAGCGGGAACCCACACATCCCAATCAAACCTCCATTAGGCCTAGTAAATCAGTTAATGTCTCCCCGTAGCTCCCCCCAAAATCACCACCACTAGGATTAATCAACCCGCCTTACTATCCATGGCAAAAATTCAGGCATCCACAATCTCATCCGCCGTCCCCGGAGTGATGTGCGGCATAACAACACTCCCCACCTCTGTGCCATCCAAATCAGTCCCAGACGACCCCTCCTCAGAATTCGTCAGTCTCAGCAGCGCAGTGGCGCTGGCCCGGGAGATCTCTATCACGGCTTGCAGCACCGCTGATCTCTCACTCTCCGTTTGAGTAGTGGTGGGTTTCTGTGCTTCACGCCGTCTTCTCCTGGAGCGCTGTCTTCGGTGCGGTCGTAGGGTCTCCGCCATCCATCCCCCAGTGCGTCCCGCAGCATTCGCACCTGCGCGATAGGATTCCAACCAAATCCAGGCCTCATCAGGGTTATTATGAAAGCTCGTTGTGCCATCCAAGGATATCCGCAGCCGTGCCGGGAACATCAGGGAGTATTGAATGCCTTCGTCCCGGAGGGCCTTCTTGACCGCCAGGAACGAGGCGCGCTGGCGCTGCACTTCAAAAGTATAATCCGGGAATAGCGATACATTGCTATTGTCCACTTTATATGGGCCACCCGTGCATGCTTTATTCAACAGGAAGTCTCTGTCCTTATAATGGAGCAATCGGGCCACCACAGGTCTAGGCGGTCTCCCAGGGGCCAGTGGGCGGGCAGGGACCCTGTGCGCTCACTCCAGTGTATAGAACGGGGTCAAGCCCTCCGGTGCAACCTCAGTGCGCAGCCACCGCTCCAGATAGTCTACCATATTATCTCCCTCGACTCCTTCCGGCAGGCCCACCACCCGTACGTTATTCCGCCTATTACGTCCTTCGGCGTCTTCAGCCCTCTTCTCTAGCACTTGAAGCCTGCGAGTTACATCACTCATTTGAACATCCAATGCTTTCTGCGATGGTTCCAAGCCCTCCAGCTTAGTCACGGCTTGCTTCACTCGGTCTACCAGCTTTGCATGGTCAGCCCGCAGGAGCCCTAGTCCCAGCGACACTTGAGCAATATCCTGTTGAAGCGCTTCTTTCGTTTCCGTGATCGCTCGGAGGATCCGATCCACCTGCTGCTGCCCCAGCGCCTCCGGTTGCGGATCCGCTACGACTTGTTTTTTCTGCTCCACTGGGGCACTATCCGGCTCCGGGTGTACCCCTCCCTGCCGGCCGCCACACGGTTTCCCCATGGCAGCAAGTCGATCAGTACCCCCACTCCAGTGACCTCCTTCCACTCCTCCTGCGCTTCAACTACGCTGACCCCTTTAGCTGTCCAAACCGCAGACACGGCTCGCCTCTAGCCTCGGCGGCCAACGCACTGCCGGAAGTGCCGTCTACACCCTCCGTGCTCTCGGGGTCCCCACAGCGAAGAGTACGTTCCAGTGGGACATGCAGTTCGCAATCTCCAGTGCTCCAGTCCCTTCAGCGCCTCTATAGCCCTGGTCGCATTGCTCAAGCCACAGATAATCCAGCATGCCTGTGAGCGGTGCCCTCGCACAGCCATTCAGTACTCATGGCGAGCCCACTTCCAGAAAACTGCTATGGCCCCATTCCGCCCCGCAGGGTGCTCAGCCCTCCAAGTCTGCAATTCTGTGGCCTCCACAGCAGCCCCCGGCTCCTGCCACCAGCGCGCTAACTCCAGGGCCCAAAACGGCCTCACCACCGCACATCCTCCCCGGTGGGTCCCCTGGCTCCACTCCACTGTAGGTCAACGGGCATATCCCCATTGGGCCAACCAGTTTCCCTCAGTCCCACAGCCAGGGAGTCCAAACACTCTGCTTGGGCTCCCTCTCCTCTCCGGGATGCAGCACAGCGTAGAGCCACTTCACAGGCAATCCTCCGACTCCCCAAAGTTAGTTAAGGGCCAAGCTCCCCCCCTCCAATGGCGCCGCAGTGTCTCAATAGTATATGGCAGTTGCCGTCATCATATCTCCCAATCAGGCCTCTCTGCAGGATTTCAATGAGCAACACACACTGCTGAGGGGAGCTCACCTCTCTATATGCCTCCTACCTGCAGGCGGTGAACAATCAGAGCTGGCAGCGCCACAAACGAGGGTCAATTCAAAAGAGGTGCGCACGCCAGGTCACAATCACTCTCGGGGCGGCGTCCAACGGGAGCAGGTCACAGCGGCGCTACTGGCGCTGGGGCATCCCCCGTGACCCGGCGGCAGGATCGCACAGCCGTCTCCGCGATACCTCCAACACCGCTTCCCTCTGCGCCGCAGCCGGGCACCTCGCAGAGCACGCTAGCTCACAATCACCCCCGGAGCGGCGTCCAATGGCAGCAGTTCACAGCGGCGCCACGGGTGCTCGGCGGCAGGATCGCACATCCGTCTCCACGATGCCTCCACCACCACTTCCCTCTGCGCTGCAGCCGGGCACCTCGCAGAGCACGCTAGCTCACAATCACCCCTAGAGCAGCGTCCAATGGCAGCAGTTCACAGCGGCGCCACCGGCGCTCGGCGGCAGGATCTCACAGCCGTCTCCGCGATGCCTCCACCACCGCTTCCCTCTGCGCTGCAGCCGGGCACCTCGCAGAGCACGCTAGTTCACCATCACCCCCGGAGCGGCGTCCAATGGCAGCAGTTCACAGCGACGCCACCGGTGCTCCCGCGATCCGGCGTCAGGACTGCACAGCCGTCTCCGCGACGCCACCACCACCGCTCCCCTCTGCGCTGCAGCCGGGCGCCTCTTAGAGCAGCTGCGCGCCGACCCTGTGCGCTTCGCCACACGTCTCAATATAATAGATAGGAATACAAGGGAGCCCACCGCAGAGGTCCGGTCAGCGGCGCTCTCAGGAAGTCTCTTGCGGGTCAGCTCGGAGCTCAGGCCGCCATTTTGTCATGCCTCAAGCGGACCCCCTCCGCATCGGAGCTCACGTAGATCAGCCAGGGGCACCGGAATCCTCTCTTGCACTCGGCGGTGACTCCCACCTCCAGGAGGGCTCCCCCGCCAGGGTCTCCGGTCCAATAAACCGGTGCTCGATATAGGATAATTGGCGAGGTCGGCGCGGAGCTCTCAGCTCACGCGACCGTCCTCATCGGAGTCTAAGCCATGCCCCCCTGAACCAGAACTTCTATGTTGACTTTATAATGCTACACGGGATGCTGTATGATTTCTTACTGATTTTACTGCTCCTTTGGGACTTATAATATATTTGATTTAGTTTATTTTCCATATTGACCTATTACCAAGAGCCTTTGTGGCAAAGACTTTATGCATCTGCACTTTACAATTTCTTTATTGTAGCTTTTAAATTTAGTAATAAATTGTTATAATTTTTCTAATTCCACCCTTGAACTCAATTATTGAGTCTGTCTTTACTCAAATTGACTTTATTCTGATGTGTTGATTTACACCTTATATTAAGACACATTGACTCATATAATTGAGGTTTAAAACCATCCCTGATCAGCCTACTCATGGGTTTGCTATTTAGGTGTGTCTAGGGGTATACGAATTTTAGGGTACCCTTCCCCTCCAGTAATTAGATTAAGTAAAAGTGTCTGTACACTGGTATGGACTCTGAAAAACCAGACTGTCTGTGGAAATTCAGGATGTCTCATCACCATGACTTATAGTCACACAGGACTGCCTTCATATCAAACTTTATTAATTATATGCAAGGCATCATAGAAGAATACATGGATGATTGTTAAGTTGTTTTCAGGCGAGGGAGTGAACACTCTGCTTGGCAGGCCATGTAATTACACTGCACTTCCGACACCCATGCTTTGAGTGCTCACTAGAATTCTGTGTTGTCACCGGTGCATCAGAAAAGCACAAATCACAGCAACACTATATCTCCCCTTTCTTAGCCTGCTACCAATGACAACCAGTTCCCGCTGTGACCTGTCTCGCAAGGGTCTGATGTTACTTTACATGCCAGCCCTTCTGATTTTGTCAAGGGACTCCTGATTTTATTCCCTGGAAAAAATAACATTTCAGCTTTTTCCTGCTTACAACATCCCTCCTGCAAATGCAAGTTTAGGAAAACATTAAGTCCACCTATTTCCCCAACTCTCCCTCTTAAGTGCTTCAAAATGTTAGGGTGGTTCTGACTGTGAAGAACGGGCAGTGATTCACCGTCACTGCCTCTGGGAAACATGTGAAAGGATGCGAGGTTGGGAGATGAAGTTGAAACAAGAGAACTGGAGCTTGGAGCGGAAAGGATGATGGGTGGACAGTCTTGCAAAGATGGTTCTTCTTTAGGCATAGTCTCTTCTTGTGATGATACCACCACCTGCACTCTGTTCGTAAAGAGGGGGGAAGGCCTTAGTGAGCACAGAGCAGCTGAATACAAATTGACTGTTTTTTTGTTAAGTTTCTGGACAGGGAAATCACTTTGAGGGGTGTAGATTTACTATTCATAACTCTACACCTCCTTATATTGACGATTTGTAAATATTGTCAAGGTAAATAGATGTGGAGCTAATGATGAGATATTGGTAGTTGATATTCTGGAGTGAACATTTTTGTAGGACGATATCTTTGACCTCTAAATATTGACATTCAGTGTGTGGGAGAAGCATCTTGTAATGCTGTGGCTCTCCCTTCGCACCATGAGCATAGACCCGTTCATGTGTATTATAGTGATAGGGTGACAATCAAATATTGAGTGGTTTTTATGAATGTCTTTCGATTTTCTAAGAATTATGTCCCATAGGCACACATGAGGTGATTTAACTTTACTCCTGTCTGCATACAGCTTCATATGACTTCATTTGTCATCTTGTTGCTGCATCTCCTTCCAATCTGGCTGGCAGTCGCACATGTCATGAGGGATAGGAGTGTGAATCTTTCTCCCAAACAGCAACTCAGCAGAGAACCTTCCTGTAGTGCCATGTAGAGTATCGCCATAGAAACAGCCGCAGCACCTTTAATGCTAGATTCTTGGTCAGCTTAGCAATTTGCAGGGCTTTCTTCATAATGATCTTGAATCGCTCAACGATATAATTTGCCGGTGCCACCAGGGTGTGATCTTCTAATGCTGGAAACCCATATAGTCAGTAAACTCTTTAAATTATTTTCCTATAGACAGATTTGATGATCTTTGGTACACCGTACACAGAGAAAGCACTGCTGAGTGTTGACAACCTCAGCAGCTGTACTTGTATCAGCATGACCTCAGGAAGTTGGAAGTACTCATCATCATCAGTAAGTGCTTACCCAATGTGGTCTTGGAAATTGATAGCTGCATCTTTTCGTATGCCCTCTGGCATGGAAATATCTGAAGCAGCTCAGAAGCACTGTTGATTCCTAACCCTTCCCATATTTAATAGTTTTCAAGCATTCATGCTACCAACTGATCTACAAAAAATAGATATTACTTATTACATAACAATCTTTTCATGGCTAAGATTCACCTGTGATCTTCACATGCACATTGAAATACTGTCATTTTGTAAGGTTTTTTTAATGATTAAGAGGCATATTTGTATCATGCAGTGCAGCAAGCCACCTTGCTGTGCTGTGTGACAGGGAAAGGGCAGGAATGCGCCATATTTAACATTATACGGTAGATTCCTGTCTTTTCCTTGTACTGGTGCACAATGTGCTGCCTTGCGTCAACGGAGGCACTCTTGCGCCATGGTGCAAGGGTGCCTGCGTTGTAAGCAGGAATGGTTTTGTGTATGAAGGGACACCTTCCTGCACAAAAACAATCCCCTGAGGCATTTTCCTGTTTCTATGTGTGCTGCAGAATCTCCTTGTCACGCCTCCCCCGGGTTGCGTAGTATTTTGATATATTCCCAGGTCTACCAGTAATGGTAAATCTGGGAATGCACCGCATTCCAAGGGTGGATGTGTGGGAACACCCACGCGCCACCCATGGAAAGCCTCCTTGGGGCAGAGTAACGTAACACTGCAATTTGCGCTGCATTGCTTTACTCCAGATGTATCAAGCCACTCAGGGCCACGCAAGGTAGCCTTGCGTGGCTTGATAAATCTAACTTAAGAGTTGCATCGCTCTTGCACCCCGTTGTGTGGCATAAGGGTGACGCAACTCTTTAAGAAACTTGGCCTCAAACGTGCACTCCACAAATACAACCCCTTTCATGTTGTGCCAGCTCACCATGTACATTATGTAAGCTTTCAGTTATTTAAGAATATACTGTTTATGAGCTTTATGGTGCTTTCAACATCCCCCCATCTATGCATTTCAATGTGTGGTGTTACTGCAGTGAGATTGAGGTTTTTCTGCTTGGCTTGAAGACTGTCATTATAACTTACTACTTCATAAAGCATTTGTTTTACTAGGCAGTATTCTGGAATATCGAGTATGGAAATTGTGATACCTTAATATCCAGCAGGGGCCCGTCCATATGGGCTGAGGGGCAACGCCCCCACCTTTTTCCAGGCAAGAAGAGTGTCTGTCAGGTTGAACAAAGGTCAGCCTGCCAGACACTCTTCTTGTTGAAGTCAGGCAGCCAGGAGCTAGACATGCGCTAAATGTGCATGCTCCTGGCGAGCTCTTCAGCCTAGCAAAAGTGCCTTGAGGCCCTCCCCCTTGTTATGAGGGGGAGCGTCACGGATTGCCTTGGACCTGGGCGCTTCAGTTTAAAGCCCTGAAGTACCCAGGGCTAAGAATCAATCAATGACACCTTGTCTCAGAGAGGGTGGGGTCAGCAGTCTCACCTACCTCTCAGAGTGGGGTGAGGTCAGCAGTCTCACTGACCTCATCCCACTCTGTGACAAGTGAGGAACTGCTGCCTTCCTTATTGGCTGACCTAAGGTCAGTCAGTGAGGGAAGGCAGCAGCCCCAACCCTCCTGGGACCTCCGAGACTTCCCTCTCAGAGAGCTGCAGTTAAGGTAAGTTTTATGTGTTTTTAATGTTTGGTGCGTGCATGTGTCTATGTATGAATGTGTGTGTATTTGTGAGTTAGTGTTGTGAATGGGTGTATGTGCATGTGGGAATGCATGGGTGTGAGTGAGTGTGTATGTGTCCCCCTCGCTCCATCCCTGGTAAAATTACCGGCCGCCACTGTTAATATTGTAGAAAAAATATCAAGGATCAAAATATCAAAAAGTAAGTACACTGAGGGAAGTATAGTTTTACTATTCTTATTTACACATCTGTGTACCTTGGCAATAAGTATACCATGAAGGAACATAGATATGGAGCTAGGTATAGCAAATTTGTACATACCTACATGTTGATAATTTTATCCTATATATGTTGGCTGCAGTATTAAGGTATCACAATATTCTCTACTTAATATTCCAGACTACAGGCTGGAATTTTAAGCGCTGTGTCTTGTCTATCAGGATGAGCATAATGGAGTTAAAGACGCTTGTTGTGATGGTTCTCTCTGAACCCAGCACAACAATGAGCTGTAATGCTTCATGTTTGTGCCACTGCGATGCTAAATAGAGCTCCACTTTGAATTTCTTCCAGATGCTTCCCAGTTACTTTTTGTGTCTCATTAGTTTTATGATTGCATTACCTACGTTCTGCTGGGTGTGCAATATTATAGTGCATTTTTCTTCTGCTTTGTTTCATCGTGGGCCGTGCATGTGGCAAAGTGCAGTCAGAAGTGCCTAGAATGTGATTTAGTGAGTAACCAACTGTACTGCCCAAAGGCTCGTTCCATTACCAGTGGTTTGTTCTCCATGTTTGGTGCAGAGTAGCAATCAGCTGAGGAAGCCCGAAGGAGCATCTTCTTGCCAATCCACGGAGATCTTTACCGCAAGACCCCGGGATGAAAGCGACGGTGTCCCATTAGTCCTAAGTATAATACAAAACACAATGGTCCTAGACCTTTTTTTTGGAAAAGCAAAACTTAGTTCTTTATTTAAATATAGTTTTATAATAATTCACCCGAGCATTAATAGGTATCCAGTACCAACTCGAAATACTCAATATCTTGTTCAACTATGAAACTCAAAAGGAGTGCAAGAACCCATACTTTTGATCACCTCGCAATTTTATTTTGTCAATGGTATATCATTCAAAAGCACATTTATCAAGATACTAGACATACATCATTAAATATAAAGTTGCTCCAGATGGAACGTGCAGTAAGGAAAAGTGCTCAAGTGTAAAGAACTGTGCAAAAGTACTCAAAAGTAGTGACATAGAATAAAGAAGGAGATTGATATTACTGAAACAAATAGATCGGTTATAATTCACCGTCCTACTGAGCCTGGCCACATTCACAATACACAATCAATTAATTATACTTTTTCGGTTGTGCAAAAAACAAATTCTTGCGTAGCACGTCATTAGAAAAAGAATATAAGGTCCAGGCTAAATTGAAAAGGGCGTCGACGTTTCGACCCGACTTTTGGCCACAAGGGTAATTCAAGCCTCGTTTGTCATGAATGAATGTAATCCCTATAAGAACTGTATAGCCCTGTGGCGTCGCTATATAGACGACGTTTTAATCATCTGGGAGGGGGATGAAGGTCAACTTAAGTCCTTTCATACATGGCTCAATGCATGTTCCATTGATATTCAGTTCACGCTTGAGTGTAACAGGAATCGAATCAATTTTCTTGATATTCTGATTAAAGCTGAGTCAGATAAATTGCACACTACCCTATATAGAAAGAGTAGTGATCGTAACACACTCTTGAAATATACGAGCCACCACCCCCGCAACCTCAGGGATAATTTGCCGTTTGGCCAATTTCTGAGGCTGCGGAGGAATTGCTCAAGGAAAGAAGATTATTTTGAAGAATCGTCTGCCCTCCTTACTAGACTCAGCGAAAGGGGTTATCCAATCAGACTCTTGAAGAAAGCACGAAAGCATGCCTGGCATAATCACAGGGAATGTCTATTGATCCCGAGAACAAAGGCTAATACCATAGAGGAAAGGATTGTATGTGTTACTACGTTTAACACAAAAAGTAATGCCATTAAGAAGATCATCAATCAGCATTGGCATTTGGTAGCGGATGAATTGGGTAACATGCCCCCCCCCTTTACATGCCTTTAGAAAAGGCAAGAATGTGAGGGATTATGTGGTGAAGTCATTGTTACATACACAACGTCTATTAGGGCAAACGGCCCTGTGGGGGATCCCACCAGTGAAAGGGCATCACAAATGTGGTCTGTGTAAAGCTTGCCCTATGACAGAGGAAATTACTGAATTTACCCATAACAATCAGAAGTACTCATTACAGGAACACAGCAATTGTAATACTGCCAGTGTGATTTATGTGATCTCTTGTCCATGCGGTTTCCTGTACGTAGGACAGACTATTCAGAAAGTAAAGTGTTGTACCCTACAACATTGTAGTCGCATACGGTGTAGGGTGCAAGGTGCACCTCTAGTAGAGCACTTCAATGCGTTTGATCATGTAACAGACAGCCTAAGATGGTGGGTGCTTGAGAGGGTGAAACTGAATCCTAGAGGGGGAGATTTTGCTACTACCCTTAGTAGGCGTGAATGTAGATGGATACATACTTTGGACACTATTACACGAGGCCTGAATGAATCTGAGGAAATCAGTAGACAGGTCTCGCTATTTAATAGTGGATGATGCATAGTCAGGTCTCTTTTGTTATGAGGATGATTCTCTGAATATATAATGCACTCTGAGGTACATTTTTACCATCAATATTAAATTTATACAAATGTCTGTTTCTGTTTTCTGAGTTTGGTGATACATAAATGAGTTCTAGATCTTGAGCTTGTATGTGTACCATGAGGGGGTATTGTTCATCTTATCTTTTCGCATAATGTAACAGGGGGATATCATTGTTGCATGTAATGTCCCCTATTTGTGCTGTCTTATCGATTACAAGCGATACATTTGACTGACATGGAGGCATGAAATATCATTCCAATAGGTGGTATTTTGTTTCGTTTTATGTACGTAATGATTATTTGTTGTAATTTTTCTAATGATGCTGTTATTCAATATGAGGGCTGTTATCATTTAACAGCGAATAATATTAGAGATGTGATCATCATCGGGCTTTCTCTCCCCTTTTTAAAAAATTTTTAAAAAATAAAGACTCTCCGCTTTTCCTTCAGGAGGAATGACAGGGGAGTCCTTTTTTAGTGTTTAATACGTGGTGACGTCATATTGACGCTCACGCTTACAAATGCAATATGGTGGTTCCGGCTCCCTTCCGCCTTCAACTGCACCGATTGAACTGACGGATGCATTTACTGAGACACGGTATGGGAACTCGCATTAGACGTGTAAGAATAGCTGTCCTTTGGTAATACGAGGGTTTTTTTACCCCTTCTTTACTCGTTCCCTGTCTTTTTTACAGGTAACGAATTGAGAGACAAGACGGCATACCCACAATTTACATGTTGTAAGGATTGTTTCCCTTACGGGGCTTATGTCAAGCGAAACAAAGGTAAAAATTAAGGTCCTTCGGTGGGGATGGACTGCCATTTAGAAACATTTTCTTGATTCGCTCTCCCCCTTTTTTGGAATCTGTAGGTGACTGACGTGAGCTTACGGATGTGAAGCTTTTGGCCAATAGAAATTACACGGACCATTAAATAATAGGAATCTATCACCTATAGGTCGTAAGGACCGTTCCCTGCACAGTGTTTGGTACGTAGTATTGTTAAATCTCATCCTTACCTTGAAGTAGGTTCTGGGGTACTTTGGGGACCATCTGCCTAAATTGCTTCCCCTTTTTTGAATTTGTAGATAATTGCACGTATAGGCATCCACGGATTTTTGGTCCATAGAAATCTTATGGACCTCCATCAAATGGGAGTTCAGTACCTGTATACTGGTGACGGGTAAGCTCCATTTGGTGCTTTTTAACAATTACTGCGTTCAGTAGTGCAAGACCCTATTTTTAGTCTTTCTATCTTCATTTTTTAGGTATATGATTAACCTTTATAAGTAATTGGGTTGCTCCATTTCTGTCCTGAAGAAGATCCGCAAGGCAGAGGCTTGAATTACCCTTGTGGCCAAAAGTCGGGTCGAAACGTCGACACCCTTTTCAATTTAGCCTGGACCTTATATTCTTTTTCTAATGACGTGCTTCGCAAGAATTTGTTTTTTGCACAACCGAAAAAGTATAATTAATTGATTGTGTATTGTGAATGTGGCCAGGCTCAGTAGGACGGTGAATTATAACCGATCTGTTTGTTTCAGTAATATCAATCTCCTTCTTTATTCTATGTCACTACTTTTGAGTACTTTTGCACAGTTCTTTACACTTGAGCACTTTTACTTACTGCACGTTCCATCTGGAGCAACTTTATATTTAATGATGTATGTCTAGTATCTTGATAAATGTGCTTTTGAATGATATACCATTGACAACATAAAATTGCGAGGTGATCAAAAGTATGGGTTCTTGCACTCCTTTTGAGTTTCATAGTTGAACAAGATATTGAGTATTTCGAGTTGGTACTGGATACCTATTAATGCTCGGGTGAATTATTATAAAACTATATTTAAATAAAGAACTAAGTTTTGCTTTTCCAAAAAAAAGGTCTAGGACCATTGTGTTTTGTATTATATATTGTACCCAGGTCCTCGACCAATTTAGGGTTACCCCATTTTTGTAATGGCCATTAGTCCTAAGGGCAGTTGTAAGCCTGAGCAACTGGGGGCTTGCCTGATAACGCTTCACTACTGCGTGGGAGTTTGAATGTGTCCAGAGTAGGGGGGGGGGGTGGTACCCACTCAGAAGGTCTAAGAACCTGATCATGGATGGGTCTGGTGCTCAGCGTTTAATCAGGCGGGCGGGCCACTTAGGTTCTACCACCACTGCTCCACTCTTGGATTGCCATAAAATAACCCATTAAAGTGCTTAAGTTTAAATAAACCAGCAGCAATGGTTCTCCAGCAACAAGGTGTGGTTTCAATTTGTATCTCTTCATGATGAGTAGCGCATACATCTTAATGGACCAACAAATGTGGGCGGGGAAATGGCATATCTGCGATATGTGCTGTCCACAGAGTGTTCAAGGAGGCTTGTTCCATTTCCAGCAGTTTGTCCTCAGTGGTGCCCTTCACATGGTTTGTACACGCATGTTGTGCAAGGTACCTGCTTCATCAGTCATCAATGATATATGGTATTGCGGAGCTGATATATGGTATGGCTGGTGTGACACCAACTCCCCTGACTGCCTTCTGCTGCTGTAATCTTACTTCCATTGCCATGCATGACCTGCACGGCCTTGATGGAGTCTCTTGTGTGGTGATTGGATTGATGTGGCCGTGACACCCCCTTATCTCCCACCCCCCTTAACTTCCGGCGTCGACTCCTAATGTCGTTTGCCTGTTCAGTTGGAACGGCAGTGCAGCAGGCTTCGTTCCTTGAGGATAAAACACTGCGTAAGGTGATTGGTATATTGCTGGAAACTGTTTTTCTTTTTGGTTCTCTCTCTCTGTCAAACAAAGTGTGTACCTCCCACAGATTTTGTTTTTGGTAAAACCTGTCTCAGTTGCTAAACAAACTGTGCTGCTTGGTATTGTTTCTTCGTGTTTAACTTGACATTGTCATTAAACTTGAGATTGCCGGCATAGTCCCCTTCTGACTCTTTATCTGTGGAACATCGAAACAATATTTCAAGTTTATTTGCATTAAAAATCTTTTAAACCACAAACCAACAGTAATACACAAAGGTTTAAAGATTTTACAAAGTCACATAGTTGTCATGTGCAAAACTTAATGCAGGCTAGCTAACATACCATAGAAAAACATGAATATACAATTAAACACAACAATTCGAATCAGACATACAAAAGCACTGTGAATCCATCACTGCTGTATGACAGGCATTTTAATTTCAGTCGAGTCTGCCAGATGGAATTTAGTTAGCGAACAAAAAAACAGAAGAGTGGCCTTTGAGCAGCAAAATGCAGGGGCTTCAGACACTCCTCTTACTTCTAAAGAGTCTGACCACATTCTATCACCATATCGCTCTTTCAGATTTATACCGGTGAGAAAAGAGTCAAACTGAACACTTGTTTCAAACAAGTCGTCAGTGCACAGATGAGTGCCTAAGAAGTATTATTGTACAAGTTACTTACCTTCGGTAAAGATGCATCTGGTAGAGACGATTCTAGCCGCAGATTCCTTAACGTAGAATTATCCCCAGGCGTGAGACTGGACCTGGAAAACTTTCTTGCCCAGCATCTCTAAGCGCCGTGGGGCGGTACCTCGTGACTCCGCCCCGACGTCCTCTGCGGGCGTGACGTCAACGAGATCACATAAGCCCCACCCCAGCGCGCTGACATCAGTTTGCTTCGGAGAACGTTTCCGCACCACAACGCGGAGCCATCACAGCAAAACTGAGGAGAGCAAGGGAACAGTGTGCGAAAAAACCAGAGAAACAAGGAGAGAGAGAGAGAGAGAGAGAGAGAGAGAGAGAGACAAAAGATGAGGAACAGCACCAGGCGGCACCGAGGCGCCAGGAGGCTACAACAGGAAAGCCAAAGCAGGAAGAGAGCAGACCACCTCTGAGGAACAACTGTGTAAGCCAGGTGGTAGCACCAGGCAGCACAAAAGTACCAGAAGACCACATCAGTAGAGTCACAGTAGGGAGAGCAGAAAGCAGCCCTCCGCGGAAACACCTTGCCAGCCAAGGCAAGAGCCGGGCTGGAGGCACAAGCAGTGGAAAGCGCTGTAAGAGAAAGAGAGAGAGAGACTGCAACCATAGACCACACAGCAAAGGGCCACAAGCCCGGAACAGAGGGGCAACAGCAATCCACCCCCAGACTACACAGTCAAGGAGGACCAGAGCCTCTGAAAGGAGCAGAAGGACAGGCAAAATAACCCCCAGCGTAGAAGACTGCAAGGGGTCAGAAATTGCAACAACTAAGGGAAAAGAGCAAAAGCAGGCCCCTACACTGGAGAAAACCCAGCTGGAGGGAAGTCCGAAAAGGAAAAGGACCCCCACAGAAGACAAGCTACCCAGAGGGAGGCTAGTGCAGAAATCCAAGCTGAGGGTCCTCGCAGAACGGGGAGGAAGGGTGAGTCGTGAAGGAATCTGCAGCTAGAATCGTCTCTACCAGATACATCATTACCGAAGGTAAGTAACTTGTACATCTGATAGAGACTACTAGCCACAGATTCCTTAATGTAGAATAGATACCCTAGCCACACCCAGATAGTAGGAGGGCCTGCGAGAGAGCCTCCCCACCAGGAGAGACTAGGACCCCAGCAGGGGACATGGCACAAGAACAAGAAGGAAAGGGCCAACAAAGTCAAGAAAGGGGTGGACCAGCAGTCAACAGCACAAAGGGCCCAACAAAAGGACCCCAAGGGCACAGGAACCATACAGAACACACAACCCTGGCTATCCGTTACAAGGCCCCAGGAAAAACATCGGAGAACACCTCCCAAAACACAGACCAACAGTCAGGTCACTGAGGGGGGAGGAGGAGGAGGAGGACGAAGCCCTGCAGGAAACCTCTGAATGGCAGAATCCGCAGGGGCGTGGAACAACAGAGTGCCATCAAAGGGAAGGCGCAGCCTCGAAGGGAAGAAGCAGCTCCCGTCCACCAGAGCCCTGATGGAGAACCTCCAGCAGATGACCCGTGGGGAAATGGGCAGCTGGATCGCCCATGCGCAAGATTCCCGCAGCCGTGGAAACAGCCCGACTGAAGGCAGCACTCGCCTCCATAGGGCCCCACGGCAGGGAAAGCAGGTCCTCTGTGGGCGACGGCTGCAGGCTAAGGCGGCCGTCCCCCAGCCCAACCGGAGGAAGGTAAGGCCAAACTCGAAAAGGAGGGTGGACCGATGAATGGGGAACCTGAGGCACCACCGGCGAAGACTGCGGGCGCGGTGACAGCTAAGAGCCGTCCTTAGAGGACGCCGGGGAAAAGGCCACGACACGGCTACCCGTCTCCGGAGAAGATGAAACCAACAACCGCTGAACCTCTGGAGAAGAGGGAACGTCCGAAGACAAATCAACGACCCGAAGTCGGCCCGGCCGTAGAGTCTGCCACCAGTGTCAGGTCAACGTCGACCGGCGCCGAAGGGGATGCCGGAACGATCTCCGCCACAACACGTGGCGCAGGAGACCGAGGCGGGGTCAGAGCCGGGGCGGCTAAGGAACGGCACCGAAACGGCATCGACTCAACCTTCGACGAGGCAGCCGCCTGCATGGAGGGACGAGAGGGGCCTGGGGACACGCCCGACCCCTAGCCGGCCCCTGCAGCGCCGCCAGAGCCAGCAGCCGCTGGCGTCTGTGCGGCATCACCTCGGCCTCGGACAAGGCCGCAACCTGCCCAGAGGACCGAAGGGGACTCGAGGACACGCCCCGACCCCTAGCCGGCCCCTGCGGCGCCGCCAGGGCCAGCAGCTGCCGGCGCCTGAGTGGCATCGCCTCGGACAAGGCTGCCGCCTGCCCAGAGGACCGAGGGGGACTCGAGGACACGCCCGAGCCCCGGCAACCTCCTGCGACACCACAAGGAGCCCCGCAGGGGTTTGCGGCAAGGCAGAGGTGTCGTGGTCCGAAGGAGGGAACCCCGAAGGGCCGCACCCCGACGGCACCACATCCTCCGAACCTGGATCCGAACCTGTCGGCGCCGGAACCGCCGGCGACGTCGTAGGAGTCCTCGCACGCGGCAAGGGATTCATAGACGTCCCAGGAAGAGAAGGAGAAGAAGGAAGAGCCAATGAGGCCTACAAGGCCGCCGCATAGACCTCCATCTGGGCTCTGGTTGCCCCTGCCCCGGGGAACAGTGGATAGGGTGGCGACGCGTGGGGCCGCACCCCCCGCAGAGAACCCACGCCCCTGACAGGCCGGGGACCGGGCCTCGGGGACAACCTGCGACACTTACCAACAGGTGAGCATCGCCCTTGCGGCCTAGGAGACGGACGATGTCGGAGACGGAAGCGGCGGTTTTTGAAGTCGTCTGCGGGGGACGGACGCGGCGGCCCCGCCGCCGACCTGGACGTCCATGCCGAAATGAGTTTCATCCGGCGCTCCCGCCAGGACTTCAGCTTCATTTGCTGACACGCCTCACAATCTGTGGAGTCATGGTGCTCCCCCAAACACCACATGCAGATGGGGTGAGGATCCGTCGCCGACATCTGGCGCGCGCAAGATGAGCACGTCTTGAAGCCCGAAGGCATTCGCACACTGTTCTCAAGAAAAACGCTCAAAGCGGAAAAAGAAGGCCCGAAATAGGCCAGGAACACAATCCGGATCCGCGTTGCACGTGGAAAAGAAGAAAACTGACGTCAGTGCGCCAGGGTGGGGCTTATGTGACCTCGCTGACGTCACGCCAGCGGAGGACGTTGGGGCGGAGTCACAAGGCACGCAAAGCTGCTGGTCAAGAACGTTTTCCGGGTCCAGTCTCTCTACGTTAAGGAATCTGCGGCTAGTAGTCTCTATCAGATGTTCCATTTTCTAGGCTCTTGTCAGAGTGGTAAAACCCCTAGTCTGAATCTAGCATGAAGATATCATACTGGTCACATGTATAATTTCAAGGCAAGGTGGCTCGCAGCCCCTGGCACTTTCGTTAATAAGATAGCTTTGGCATTTATTGGTTAATGGTACAGGTTGCTGCTCTGTACCCATATCTAGTATATGTAGTTAACGACAGAGCCATTCTTCAAAAGTAGTTTATCTGTTTATCTTAATGTACAGGTGTTCTGCTTGGGTTTTCGGATCAGATAGAACCCGCTCATCAGAGCCTCACTAACCCAGTCAGAACGTTACCCCCTCCCTCTCCCTAGGGCCTATCTACAATAGGTAACCACATATCTTACCACCTAAGGACAGGGAATTCCTACTATACATACCAGGACCTCTTATAATCGGCGGCCTCGCGATCCCATACGAATCCAGACCTCTCTACCCAGACGGCAGTCTCAGCACAATCGGCGGCCTCGCGATCCCATACGAATCCAGACCTCTCTGCCCATACGACAGTATCACAAGTGGCGGCCTCGCGATCCCATACGAATCCAGACCTCTCTACCCAGACGGCAGTCTCAGCACAATCGGCGGCCTCGCGATCCCATACGAATCCAGACCTCTCTGCCCCTACGACAGTATCACAAGTGGCGGCCTCGCGATCCCATACGAATCCAGACCTCTCTACCCAGACGGCAGTCTCAGCACAATCGGCGGCCTCGCGATCCCATACGAATCCAGACCTCTCTGCCCATACGACAGTATCACAAGTGGCGGCCTCGCGATCCCATACGAATCCAGACCTCTCTACCCAGACGGCAGTCTCAGCACAATCGGCGGCCTCGCGATCCCATACGAATCCAGACCTCTCTGCCCATACGACAGTATCACAAGTGGCGGCCTCGCGATCCCATACGAATCCAGACCTCTCTACCCAGACGGCAGTCTCAGCACAATCGGCGGCCTCGTGATCCCATACGAATCCAGACCTCTCTGCCCATACGACAGTATCACAAGTGGCGGCCTCGCGATCCCATACGAATCCAGACCTCTCTACCCAGACGGCAGTCTCAGCACAATCGGCGGCCTCGCGATCCCATACGAATCCAGACCTCTCTGCCCATACGACAGTATCACAAGTGGCGGCCTCGCGATCCTATACGAATCCAGACCTCTCTACCCAGACGGCAGTCTCATACGACAGTTCATCCTATGATCACCATAACATACAAAAGGGGAATCAGTCTCACTATTCATCAGATCACACAAGGACTGCCAGTTCGAGCATAGCCTGTTCTCCGGTTCGAGGGGCTCCTCTTTCCCTTATTCAGTTACCACTTACCTGATCAAGGTTAACATCTGTTCATGTAGCCGCAGCTGACTAGAAGAATAGGCTACCCTCTCATACAAGAACACGCAGCACATGTTGGTTCACTACAAACTGGGTACTTTATTACTCATTACATACGCAATCACATAACATTACAATATAACACATAACCTGCAAAGAAAAGGGAAAGATTAAGTTGTACACTCTAATAAGAAAGGGTCGACATCACCTTAGTAGTGTGTAGCCTGCACTCAGTGGTCATCTAGGTTCCCTTCTCGTCTGTGCCTTGGCTCGCCTGGAAGTCACACCTCCGCAGTCACGGATACATGTCTGCACCACTATGCGCTGTTCTCTTCACCCTTCTCCGAGTCACTGGGACCTCTTCCTCATCGGCTACTCTCTCCTCTCTGGCTATTCTGCTAGGAGAGTATCTGTCTCTCGGTTCTTCTCCGCCTTCAAGATGGCGTCTGTCTTCCCTGGAATAAGTAGTAGCTTTACTGCTAACGGCTAGATGCCGCCTACGGACTGAACATGTAACTGCCTCAGACTTTCACTAATATAGAGGTGCATTTCCTCATGGAAAATTCCGGCCCGTAACCTGCCGCCCACCAAATTCTTGTACCTCCCCGTACCAAGGACACGTTCCCAGCCGGCCGGCCTGATGTAGTGTCTTCGGCATGAAGAAAAATACAATCCTTCGATAAGGGCCGGCCTGAACCGGTTCTCTCCAAGCGAATAACACCTCATAACTAAAACATTACATTTGACCTAGAAGCATCCCAAGCTGCCGGAGCAGAAAGAAAGATGGAGTCTCTCCCGTTTGAGGCCTACCAGGCCTGAATTCAGCACGGCTCCATGAAATACCCTCACTACAGGACAGGTTATCCCTAATACTAACGAATCTATCCCCTAGGCTATGTGTGCAAGCCCTGATCTATGGGGAAGAGCACAGGATCATGTCGAAGTGCCTAGTAAATAGGCTCCATTCACTACTCTAACCCTTAGACTTGAATGGTAAGAGACTGAAGTCACATTCAATCACTTTTCAACACAAGAAGGCCGGGAAAATCGAGCAGAACATTTCACCCTTGACTTCAGTCTATTATACATTCATTAAACAGAACTAATATCTGTGGAAGAATAATATGAAACAAGACTAACTGATCTATGTCTAGTACCAGGTGTGCAGAATTGAAATAGTGAAGGAATACACTGAATAAAGCAACAGATAGAAATCAAAATGCCGATAGTAATCAGAATACCTCCTAATATCTGACGTAACATATGCAAATCAGGTAACCAATTAAAGAGCCAGTCAAACCAGCCCTGGTCAATGTGTTTTCTAACTTCTTCTGTCAAGTCATGTAGTTTATCAATGTGAGCTTGAATGGATTTTGTATGATCCGACAAGTTAAAACAACAAAGACCCTCAAAATCAGAACAATCATGTCCATGTTTAAGCAAAAGATAATCAATGGCCGCTCGATTTTGCAAGATAGCTCTATGTTCACCCTGGGCGTCTAATAGCATGTCAGACAGGACTGTAGAAGTATGATTAATGGATTTTACCATCCAGCAGGCCATTTTCCCAATAGATTTGGCATTATAAACTGCCAAAGCAGGAACACCAACAATTGAAATAGCCAGGCTAAGGTATTCAGACTTGGAATATAAATGTAAAGATGAGTCACAATCCTCCTGTAACCTCACTGTATCTCGAATCACACGAGAGTTGGCATTCGGATGTGATGAAAACATCAACAAGCTCAGTCTAGTAATGGCACAAGGGCCTCCAGAAATATTTGCGGGGATATATGGCCAGGAAGTATTACCACATGAGAAAAGCCATCCGGCAGGTAGTAACATTGTGCGATAATGACTGGGGGTAACTACCAAACTCTTGCAAGTCATGTTATTCTGAACAGAAGTACATGTTTTCGGTGTCCTTTGAAGGCACAAAGTTTGTTCATGAGCGGTGAATGAAGTGGCACCTTTCAATCTTAAACGCATACATTCAGAAATCGCACTAGGATCACAAGTAAGGAAAAAACACAAATCACCCTGTGTGATATTATAGGTAACTATTTGGGACTGGATGGGGGGTATCGGGTCTGACTGTACAGTACACAAGGGGCAATACTCATGGGTAGCAAAATCGCCCAGAAGAACATTGGGGCGAGCATTCGATATGTTAAAAATATGAGTCAAAGTCTCCAATGAATCAGGGACAGCAACTAAACAAGTCGCTAGAATGTCAGTCACCGATCTCATCGGTGTCAAGCAGAAATGAGGGGCTTTAGTCACTTGTTTGGCTAACGTAATCCAAAAGTTCGACGACGAATCCCACGCAGCGAAGGAACGCGACACTCGGGTTCTCAACTCAGCCCGGGTTGATGGGATCCCTCCTCTCTCGTCGTACCAGCCCAAAAGGAGTCCAACGCCGACACATCCTGCAGCAACAGTCCAAAGAATGATCTGAAAGAGAATCAAATACAGGCATTATTCATTCTCGTAAGTAACATTTGTCAGCCAGGACTGCTTCCCAGCTATCTTTCCCTGGTCTCATAACTAAAATGGTGTTGTCTTGACCGGTTGCAATGACTTCTGCTTGTTCAGGGGGATTCTTAGGCGACTGCACCCAAACTCTGGCCCCAGGATTATCTGTGGAGCCAAAACCTTTCTGGCCTCGTACAGTTAGCAACGTCGGGGCAGTGCCTTTTGTGATCTCACCACTGAAAACAGGCATTATTAGCAATTGAGCCACTCGGTCAGTTTGATGTATCAGTAAGTCAACCTCACTGCTATTCAGCAGGAGCACCTTAATCTCTCCCTGATAATCACTGTCAATGATCCCTCCAAGCACCTGAACGCCTTTTACAGCCAGCCCCGATCTAGGGGCGATTAATCCGAAATTCCCAGTTGGTATATGAACACCAACACCAGTTTCAATGATGACTCGATCCTTACTTTTTATAACGGTGTCATCCATGGCATGCAAGTCTAAACCTGCCGACCCTGGGGTCGCTCTACATGGAGCCAAAGCTCCGGGAGTAATTTCTCAGTACGTCACAGTCTCTCTGATTTCATTGGGCTTAGCATCAACATTCGGAGGAAACAAACGCATAAGTGGGGATTCAGCATTTAGAAAAGGACGGTTATTCAAAATCAATAGCGCTTGAGGCAAAAAGTCTCGCCAATTCTTATACTTGTCATCTGTTAATTTACGTAACTGATCTTTCAGCAGGCCATTCAACCTCTCCACAAGACCCGAGGCCTGTGGATAATATGGTATATGAAACACCCATTCAATATTGTTTTCCACACAGAATTCCTGTACCAATCTTCCACGAAAATGGGATGCATTATCAGATTGAATTTGGAATGGCACACCATAATACATCATAATCAATTCCACTGTTTTAATAGTATTCAATTGGGTAGCTTGCTTACAGGGAAGGGCCACCAACAGGCCACTGTATGTATCAACAATAGTGCACTATAACACAAAACAACCCGGGTCTGGTGCTGAGTCAACAGAGATAAACAAAAAGCATATCTACTGGTTCCGACATCTCTAGTTAGACAAGAACCCTTCTGGGAACAGAACCCATCAATCACCGAGGAGTCAGTGTGTTGTCATCATCTGGGTCTGTCTCTCTTGATACACCGCAACAAGTCTAGATGGAACGACCTGTTTGCGAGTAAAGAGAAATGGCATACGAGGGTTGCAGTCAGATCTCCACTAGAGATGACAAAGACCAAAAAATGAACTCTCGCTCACGTGAAAGAGGTTCTAAAAGTGCAGCACTAAATCAAAAAGAGTGAATAAAAATGGCTAGGGGAACTCAAAAGTGCTTTAATTGGTAGAGTACCTCTGCCAAAATTAAAAAGCAAAATGGCAACCTAGCATAAATACATTGTCATTATGCTCGTTGTCCATAGTATATGGTCGACATGTTTCTGCCCGCTATGATCTAGATAGTATCAAGGGCATTCATCAGGACCTAATTTGCTGCTACTATGTAAAAAGTGTGAAATTATAAAAGTATAACAGACATTCCTACCACCGGTTGAACTCTACGGATGTCAAAACCGGATACCTAGGAAAATAAAGAGACAAGGATAAGCAAAATGCGAGAAGTTATCAATGTCGACTAAACCAGCAAACAACAGTATATGTATACCGTCTTAGAAAGCACAAGTACTGTGTCATATACATCTACTAATTTATTAGATTGTACTTACCCCAGAATTCTGGGTAATACCCTCACCTCAACCTGGTTTCTACTCAGGGAAGGGGGCCCCGCTCTGATAGAGAGGAGAAGAAAAAAGAAAGAAGGCTGTTAAAAAACATGCCCAAATCTTTATACTCCCCATCTAAATGGCTAAAAAGTATAGAATTTGTCCATGTGTAAGTTAAAAAGTAGGTGGAGGCAAACGTTAATGGCAATGAAGTCTTTGCAAAGCTCTAGCGAATTACTTGAGATCAAAAGAGGGAAACTCTAACACTTCAGCGTGAGAAATAGTTTGTAAAAACAATGTAAATTAGAGACCCAAGGTGCTCTTCTGCAAAGCGCCAGTGTTAGAAGCTACTGAATTGTCTAAAACAGATTCTAACTAGAAAAGGCAAATTCACAGTGTGAGTCATGCTTACCTCTCCGTCGGTACCCCGGGGCGGTCTATGAGTAGAGACCGGAGGTGCCGACGTGAGCGGGAGGTAATGTTTTATAGCAAGCTTAAACACGAACAGGTGGGTCTGTTGCCGGGGTGACTCCGGCGCCGCCTGTTGTATTAGGAACGGCGTGAGGACCCAGCTCACGCCGTATAGTAGTGCGCATGTGTAGTGAGTGTGATACTACTATGCCTGAGAGTGCGCATGTATTGTATTGAAGACACTACTCTAGAACAGCTCCCAGGCTATACAGTGCTTGTAGATTGTCACTCACATTTGCCCGGGATTAATTTCTGAACAAAGGAAAAGTTCTCATATGTATTAACTGAAGTGAGTAACCCGCTATAATCATTTCGAAAATTGTTATGTGTGGAAATAACGCGAGAGCCTTAAAGGGACATCACACAAATAAAATCAACTTTGCATGGAAAAATGTATATTGACTGTGCCCCTTGCCTACGCGCAAGTCATGTCTATATGCATAACATCTCACCCAGCTCAGCCAAAATAGTAAATGTAGGGCCTGGCCATGCAGACAGAAACCATAGGGGTTAAAGACGAGACCCGTTACAACTAGATTGTTATCCAACATGTCAGTCATGGGAGAACCAAGGGGTGTTTGTATTAAGATGCGGCGTGTAGACAGAAGGAAAAAGGTTCGCGAATAAATTCAATTATGTCTATGTTGACTCGTTGAAAAGACCTTCAAGTAAACATATCCAACTCTGTGCACAAATCTCACAAATGGAGAGGAGGGGCTGGACCTATCAAACAGGATAAGATCTGTAAAACAAAGTGTTGGCTAAGATGAAGTAAATTAGGGACATACTACTGACTACCCACAAAACTCATAGCAAAAGCCAGGGAATATCGTCATTGAGTCCTGTCACATCTGAATGTAGGCGATAAACCCATTTCTGTTCTCTACAAAGGAGAAAACGTTGGATGTCCATAATGTGTTGGGGAATATAGGGTTGTTCGAGTATTACCCAGCGTAGATCTGTTTCTCTATGGCCTGCTGAAATGAAGTGGTTGGTAAGTTTGGTGGCACTCTTCTTGCACCGAATAGTGCTCTTATGCTCCGCAATCCTAAGTTTAATTTTGCAAGAGGTCATCCCCACATAGTTCATTTCACAGGGGCACTTTATGAGATAAATAACTCTCTCACTGTTGCAGTTGGTGTGTTTGTCAAGCCGCCAAGGTCTATTTGTCCCAATATTAACCTCTGTGGTGTGTGATGTCTGGGGGCACACCGAACAGTTCCCACAGGGAAAATGGCCTTTCACTGGAGGTAAGCCCCACAAGGGCACAACCTCAGATCTCTGGGGCGCTCGGGGGCGTGTATGTATCAGTTGATCCTTGATGTTCTGACTCCTTTTGTAGGCAAATAGAGGAGGAGGCAAAGTCTTTCCTTCAATTTTGACTACTCTCCAATTCTTGAGGATGCTCTTCTTCAGAGCATTGGAGTAGCTGGAAAAAGTGTTAACACAAGTAATCCTATTTTCCTGTGTTAGGATTACAAATTCGTTTCTCCAGGAGAGCCTCCCTGTGATTGTTGAAGGCTCTCTTCATAGATGTTCTTACGGCTCTCTTGGGATATTGTCTATCCAATAGTTGAGAAGAAAGTTGGTTGGCATGCTCATAGTATTTGGAAGTTGTAGAACAGTTGCGCCGAATACGGAGAAATTGCCCAAAGGGCAAGTTCTCTCGTAGAGATCTCGGATGAAAACTCTGAAAGTGTAACAACGAGTTCCGAGATCTCTACGAGAGAACTTGCCCTTTGGGCAATTTCTCCGTATTCGGCGCAACTGTTCTACAACTTCCAAATACTATGAGCATGCCAACCAACTTTCTTCTCAACTATTGGATAGACAATATCCCAAGAGAGCCGTAAGAACATCTATGAAGAGAGCCTTCAACAATCACAGGGAGGCTCTCCTGGAGAAACGAATTTGTAATCCTAACACTGAGGAAAATAGGATTACTTGTGTTAACACTTTTTCCAGCTACTCCAATGCTCTGAAGAAGAGCATCCTCAAGAATTGGAGAGTAGTCAAAATTGAAGGGAAGACTTTGCCTCCTCCTCTATTTGCCTACAAAAGGAGTCAGAACATCAAGGATCAACTGATACATACACGCCCCCAAGCGCCCCAGAGATCTGAGGTTGTGCCCTTGTGGGGCTTACCTCCAGTGAAAGGCCATTTTCCCTGTGGGAACTGTTCGGTGTGCCCCCAGACATCACACACCACAGAGGTTAATATTGGGACAAATAGACCTTGGCGGCTTGACAAACACACCAACTGCAACAGTGAGAGAGTTATTTATCTCATAAAGTGCCCCTGTGAAATGAACTATGTGGGGATGACCTTTCGCAAAATTAAACTTAGGATTGCTGAGCATAAGAGCACTATTCGGTGCAAGAAGAGTGCCACCAAACTTACCAACCACTTCATTTCAGCAGGCCATAGAGAAACAGATCTACGCTGGGTAATACTCGAACAACCCTATATTCCCCAACACATTATGGACATCCAACGTTTTCTCCTTTGTAGAGAACAGAAATGGGTTTATCGCCTACATTCAGATGTGACAGGACTCAATGACGATATTCCCTGGCTTTTGCTATGAGTTTTGTGGGTAGTCAGTAGTATGTCCCTAATTTACTTCATCTTAGCCAACACTTTGTTTTACAGATCTTATCCTGTTTGATAGGTCCAGCCCCTCCTCTCCATTTGTGAGATTTGTGCACAGAGTTGGATATGTTTACTTGAAGGTCTTTTCAACGAGTCAACATAGACATAATTGAATTTATTCGCGAACCTTTTTCCTTCTGTCTACACGCCGCATCTTAATACAAACACCCCTTGGTTCTCCCATGACTGACATGTTGGATAACAATCTAGTTGTAACGGGTCTCGTCTTTAACCCCTATGGTTTCTGTCTGCATGGCCAGGCCCTACATTTACTATTTTGGCTGAGCTGGGTGAGATGTTATGCATATAGACATGACTTGCGCGTAGGCAAGGGGCACAGTCAATATACATTTTTCCATGCAAAGTTGATTTTATTCGTGTGATGTCCCTTTAAGGCTCTCGCGTTATTTCCACACATAACAATTTTCGAAATGATTATAGCGGGTTACTCACTTCAGTTAATACATATGAGAACTTTTCCTTTGTTCAGAAATTAATCCCGGGCAAATGTGAGTGACAATCTACAAGCACTGTATAGCCTGGGAGCTGTTCTAGAGTAGTGTCTTCAATACAATACATGCGCACTCTCAGGCATAGTAGTATCACACTCACTACACATGCGCACTACTATACGGCGTGAGCTGGGTCCTCACGCCGTTCCTAATACAACAGGCGGCGCCGGAGTCACCCCGGCAACAGACCCACCTGTTCGTGTTTAAGCTTGCTATAAAACATTACCTCCCGCTCACGTCGGCACCTCCGGTCTCTACTCATAGACCGCCCCGGGGTACCGACGGAGAGGTAAGCATGACTCACACTGTGAATTTGCCTTTTCTAGTTAGAATCTGTTTTAGACAATTCAGTAGCTTCTAACACTGGCGCTTTGCAGAAGAGCACCTTGGGTCTCTAATTTACATTGTTTTTACAAACTATTTCTCACGCTGAAGTGTTAGAGTTTCCCCCTTTTGATCTCAAGTAATTCGCTAGAGCTTTGCAAAGACTTCATTGCCATTAACGTTTGCCTCCACCTACTTTTTAACTTACACATGGACAAATTCTATACTTTTTAGCCATTTAGATGGGGAGTATAAAGATTTGGGCATGTTTTTTAACAGCCTTCTTTCTTTTTTCTTCTCCTCTCTATCAGAGCGGGGCCCCCTTCCCTGAGTAGAAACCAGGTTGAGGTGAGGGTATTACCCAGAATTCTGGGGTAAGTACAATCTAATAAATTAGTAGATGTATATGACACATTACTTGTGCTTTCTAAGACGGTATACATATACTGTTGTTTGCTGGTTTAGTCGACATTGATAACTTCTCGCATTTTGCTTATCCTTGTCTCTTTATTTTCCTAGGTATCCGGTTTTGACATCCGTAGAGTTCAACCGGTGGTAGGAATGTCTGTTATACTTTTATAATTTCACACTTTTTACATAGTAGCAGCACATTAGGTCCTGATGAATGCCCTTGATACTATCTAGATCATAGCGGGCAGAAACATGTCGACCATATACTATGGACAACGAGCATAATGACAATGTATTTATGCTAGGTTGCCATTTTGCTTTTTAATTTTGGCAGAGGTACTCTACCAATTAAAGCACTTTTGAGTTCCCCTAGCCATTTTTATTCACTCTTTTTGATTTAGTGCTGCACTTTTAGAACCTCTTTCACGTGAGCGAGAGTTCATTTTTTGGTCTTTGTCATCTCTAGTGGAAATCTGACTGCAACCCTCGTATGCCATTTCTCTTTACTCGCAAACAGGTCGTTCCATCTAGACTTGTTGCGGTGTATCAAGAGAGACAGACCCAGATGATGACAACACACTGACTCCTCGGTGATTGATGGGTTCTGTTCCCAGAAGGGTTCTTGTCTAACTAGAGATGTCGGAACCAGTAGATATGCTTTTTGTTTATCTCTGTTGACTCAGCACCAGACCCGGGTTGTTTTGTGTTATAGTGATTTGGTTAAGGGGATTTACAACCTGCTGGTCTTTAAAAAAATTTCCCTTGGGCCTTCTCCCACTTTGTTCTGTTGCTATTACTATAGAGCGGCTTTCGGCCGTAGGCCCTTACTTCTGTTCAAAGAGTCCTTTTTCCTTTGACAGAGGATTCAGAACGCTCTTTGGCTTCCTCAGTATGTTTTTTGTCCTGTTTTCCTAGGTGGATGGCAATGTTGGCTCTTTCTATTTAATCATTCTTCTTGAAGCTTTACTTCTAGCAAATTCTGGACATTCTTTTCTAACAATGTCAGAGAGACAGGGCCTCGCTTTTGATGATGCAGTAGCATTAGACATCCTCCAAACACCATCTATTATTGATTTACCTTCTAATACTACTATTATCAATAATGATGATTGGAACAAAGTCCTTTTTCTTAAACGCTCACATGCACGGACACAGGTACATGGGGCCATCATGACTGAATATTTACGGGCCGACTGTGCTCCTACTGGCCTCATAGTAAACAATGCACCGAGACTGTTCCTAGAGGACAAGACATTCCTCAAAGATTGGTCTTTGGTGGCATGGCGGTGCACACGTGATTGGCTAATCCTGATAATCACAACAGCTAAGAGGATTGCGGACAACATTCTAGTCGAGATACAACATCTAGAGTCTCAGATAAAATCAGTACTAGTCACGGCTACCTTTAACAAACAGTCTAAAGAAACTGACAAAACCAGCAAAGAGTTTAGAGACAACATTCTTGCCAATAAAATCATAAAATTCAAGAAGGATTTAGCTAAATTCTCTATGACCAAAGTGTACCCCTACATGAGTGACTCCTATGTCCCTCCCACATTTAACCAACAGAGTGGTAGGACTGGTTCGAACTACTCCACATCTGGGAGTGATGGCAACTCATCTGACTCAGATCCAGGCATGCACCAATCTTCTAGTGGCCGCAACTGGAGGAGAAGAGGGCCCAGGAGAGGTAATTTCTTTGGAGGTCCCCCTCAGCCACAATGGTGGCCGCCTGGCCCCTACAATTTTCAACAACCTTACTTTCAACAGCCAATGTATCCGGGTCCATTACATCCTGACAGTTTCCAACAACCGCCTTTTTTAGGACAAGGCCAACGCCGTTCCAGAGGCAAAAGAAGACCCGCTCAAACGACTGTCCATTGGAGCCCTCCATCGTCCCGGACTCGGAGCAACCTGAGAGATCCAACAGCACCAGGCCCGAGCAACATGACAGCTTGATTGTGAATCTAAGTGACCGTCTTCTTACTGTGGATGAGACTACCGTCCTGGAGAAGGGTCTTGGGTATGTCCCAACATATAAAGGAGATTCATTTCAAACCCGACAAGAGTTAGCGGCTTTCTTTAGAAAGGTGAGACTACGTGCTTTCTTCGGCGACAAACCACAAGAGGCCGATGATGAGAACACCACCAACACTGGCTTGCGCCCCAAGTCCACCTTCAACCCACCGACACATCTAATTCCTCCTGAAATACTCACCTTCGAGAGGGCTGTTTTAAGGGATGCTGAAGCACTGTTCCAGCTTGAGAATAGACAATTTAAGAACTTGTCCAAGAATGAAAACTTCGCTCTCAAGACTTTATCATCAGACAAGTTAATTACCATCAAACCCGCGGATAAAGGGGGCGCTACAGTTATCATGGACACAGCAGCATATCGGAGTGAGTGCATGAGACAACTTACCAATGATACTTTTTACCAGCCTCTCAAACTAGATCCCACCAAGAGGCTTTTGGCCATCATTAAAGAGAGAGTAGATGATGCCTTGGAACAAGGCTGGATCACGAACCATGAGGCATTGTTTTTGAGAACCACTCTTCCAGTGGTTCCCTATTTCTATGTATTACCGAAAATACATAAAGGAGTGTTACCCCCTCCAGGTAGACCTATAATCTCGGGGATAGGGTCACTCCTTGAACCCCTGTCTACCTTTGTGGACTTTTTTCTGAAACCGTTAGTGAAAACAATGCCCTCATATGTTGAGGACACGAAGGACCTTCTGCGCATCCTGGAGGGAATGCCATTTGACTCCACACAAGACTTCCTCGTGAGCTTTGATGTGGAGTCACTATACACCTGCATCCCACAGGATGAGACTCTAGCTGTTATACGAACACTTCTGGAAACTACAGACCTGCAGAGTCCCACGCCAGTCGAATTCATCATGTTCTGCGCGACACTGGCGATGAAGGAGAATTTCTTTCAGTTTGAGGATCAGTTATTCCTACAGATCTCCGGAACATCTATGGGGAGTATTTTTGCCCCTTCTCTAGCCAATCTTTATGTTCATCAATTTGAACAGGCTGAGGTATTGTCTATCACTAATCCGTTTCTAGGCCATATTTTGTCCTGGAAACGGTACATAGACGATATTTTAGTCATCTGGAGAGGTCCTATGGAAACTATTGAGAACTTCCACTCATGGTTAAACAACAGAAATAATTTTCTGAAATTTACCTGTGTGGCTTCGAAAGAGAACCTTCCATTCTTAAATCTTTTGATCAGTTCTCAGGATGGCATCCTGACCACAGAACTATATAGGAAACCAATGGCTCGGAACTCGTTGTTACACTTTCAGAGTTTTCATCCGAGATCTCTACGAGAGAACTTGCCCTTTGGGCAATTTCTCCGTATTCGGCGCAACTGTTCTACAACTTCCAAATACTATGAGCATGCCAACCAACTTTCTTCTCAACTATTGGATAGACAATATCCCAAGAGAGCCGTAAGAACATCTATGAAGAGAGCCTTCAACAATCACAGGGAGGCTCTCCTGGAGAAATGAATTTGTAATCCTAACACTGAGGAAAATAGGATTACTTGTGTTAACACTTTTTCCAGCTACTCCAATGCTCTGAAGAAGAGCATCCTCAAGAATTGGAGAGTAGTCAAAATTGAAGGGAAGACTTTGCCTCCTCCTCTATTTGCCTACAAAAGGAGTCAGAACATCAAGGATCAACTGATACATACACGCCCCCGAGCGCCCCAGAGATCTGAGGTTGTGCCCTTGTGGGGCTTACCTCCAGTGAAAGGCCATTTTCCCTGTGGGAACTGTTCGGTGTGCCCCCAGACATCACACACCACAGAGGTTAATATTGGGACAAATAGACCTTGGCGGCTTGACAAACACACCAACTGCAACAGTGAGAGAGTTATTTATCTCATAAAGTGCCCCTGTGAAATGAACTATGTGGGGATGACCTCTCGCAAAATTAAACTTAGGATTGCGGAGCATAAGAGCACTATTCGGTGCAAGAAGAGTGCCACCAAACTTACCAACCACTTCATTTCAGCAGGCCATAGAGAAACAGATCTACGCTGGGTAATACTCGAACAACCCTATATTCCCCAACACATTATGGACATCCAACGTTTTCTCCTTTGTAGAGAACAGAAATGGGTTTATCGCCTACATTCAGATGTGACAGGACTCAATGACGATATTCCCTGGCTTTTGCTATGAGTTTTGTGGGTAGTCAGTAGTATGTCCCTAATTTACTTCATCTTAGCCAACACTTTGTTTTACAGATCTTATCCTGTTTGATAGGTCCAGCCCCTCCTCTCCATTTGTGAGATTTGTGCACAGAGTTGGATATGTTTACTTGAAGGTCTTTTCAACGAGTCAACATAGACATAATTGAATTTATTCGCGAACCTTTTTCCTTCTGTCTACACGCCGCATCTTAATACAAACACCCCTTGGTTCTCCCATGACTGACATGTTGGATAACAATCTAGTTGTAACGGGTCTCGTCTTTAACCCCTATGGTTTCTGTCTGCATGGCCAGGCCCTACATTTACTATTTTGGCTGAGCTGGGTGAGATGTTATGCATATAGACATGACTTGCGCGTAGGCAAGGGGCACAGTCAATATACATTTTTCCATGCAAAGTTGATTTTATTCGTGTGATGTCCCTTTAAGGCTCTCGCGTTATTTCCACACATAACAATTTTCGAAATGATTATAGCGGGTTACTCACTTCAGTTAATACATATGAGAACTTTTCCTTTGTTCAGAAATTAATCCCGGGCAAATGTGAGTGACAATCTACAAGCACTGTATAGCCTGGGAGCTGTTCTAGAGTAGTGTCTTCAATACAATACATGCGCACTCTCAGGCATAGTAGTATCACACTCACTACACATGCGCACTACTATACGGCGTGAGCTGGGTCCTCACGCCGTTCCTAATACAACAGGCGGCGCCGGAGTCACCCCGGCAACAGACCCACCTGTTCGTGTTTAAGCTTGCTATAAAACATTACCTCCCGCTCACGTCGGCACCTCCGGTCTCTACTCATAGACCGCCCCGGGGTACCGACGGAGAGGTAAGCATGACTCACACTGTGAATTTGCCTTTTCTAGTTAGAATCTGTTTTAGACAATTCAGTAGCTTCTAACACTGGCGCTTTGCAGAAGAGCACCTTGGGTCTCTAATTTACATTGTTTTTACAAACTATTTCTCACGCTGAAGTGTTAGAGTTTCCCTCTTTTGATCTCAAGTAATTCGCTAGAGCTTTGCAAAGACTTCATTGCCATTAACGTTTGCCTCCACCTACTTTTTAACTTACACATGGACAAATTCTATACTTTTTAGCCATTTAGATGGGGAGTATAAAGATTTGGGCATGTTTTTTAACAGCCTTCTTTCTTTTTTCTTCTCCTCTCTATCAGAGCGGGGCCCCCTTCCCTGAGTAGAAACCAGGTTGAGGTGAGGGTATTACCCAGAATTCTGGGGTAAGTACAATCTAATAAATTAGTAGATGTATATGACACATTACTTGTGCTTTCTAAGACGGTATACATATACTGTTGTTTGCTGGTTTAGTCGACATTGATAACTTCTCGCATTTTGCTTATCCTTGTCTCTTTATTTTCCTAGGTATCCGGTTTTGACATCCGTAGAGTTCAACCGGTGGTAGGAATGTCTGTTATACTTTTATAATTTCACACTTTTTACATAGTAGCAGCAAATTAGGTCCTGATGAATGCCCTTGATACTATCTAGATCATAGCGGGCAGAAACATGTCGACCATATACTATGGACAACGAGCATAATGACAATGTATTTATGCTAGGTTGCCATTTTGCTTTTTAATTTTGGCAGAGGTACTCTACCAATTACAGCACTTTTGAGTTCCCCTAGCCATTTTTATTCACTCTTTTTGATTTAGTGCTGCACTTTTAGAACCTCTTTCACGTGAGCGAGAGTTCATTTTTTGGTCTTTGTCATCTCTAGTGGAGATCTGACTGCAACCCTCGTATGCCATTTCTCTTTACTCGCAAACAGGTCGTTCCATCTAGACTTGTTGCGGTGTATCAAGAGAGACAGACCCAGATGATGACAACACACTGACTCCTCGGTGATTGATGGGTTCTGTTCCCAGAAGGGTTCTTGTCTAACTAGAGATGTCGGAACCAGTAGATATGCTTTTTGTTTATCTCTGTTGACTCAGCACCAGACCCGGGTTGTTTTGTGTTATAGTGATTTGGTTAAGGGGATTTACAACCTGCTGGTCTTTAAAAAAATTTCCCTTGGGCCTTCTCCCACTTTGTTCTGTTGCTATCAACAATAGTGCAAACATATTGACAATTCCTACTCATAGGAAGTGGACCAATGTAATCAATCTGCCAAATTTGAGCGGGTAATTTCCCGCGATGTAAATGACCTTTAACAGTTTGGGGCACTTTGCGCTGCCTGATATGCTAACAAATGGGACAATGTAGAATAACATTTTTGATTAAATCTAGGGGAATATAAATTCCTCGATCAGCAGCCCACCTGCTAGTGGCTTTCTCTCCAAAGTGTCCTGCTTTCTGGTGGGCCCATTTCGCCAATCCCACAATATCAGAATCTTGCCTGTCCACCACTGCCTCAGCAATTTTAGATTTCTCATCTGCAATATTATGAAAGAATTTGTCAAGAGAGTCTATCGGGGTATGAGCATCCACATGGAAGATTGTAACAGTACTCTGTGGGAGCATTTCCCAAATCTCCTGCCATAATTCTTTTCCCCACAGTTCTTTTGAATGGATTTTCCAACTATGGGAATGCCAAGTCGGTAACCAAACTGCCAATCCATTGGCAGTAGACCAAGAATCGGTGAAAATATGACATGTGCCAGGTAATTCTTGTTTCAGAACTTGATAAACAGCATAGAGTTCAGCAAATTGACTGCTCTTACCCTCACCAGTTGTGCTCAGCAATTTTTGTGTGATCGGATTATAGGACACCGCCTTCCAATGCCGTTTCATCCCTATGAACCTTGCTGAACCATCCGTAAACCAGACATGGTTTCTGTCCTCCGCCGACAAATCATCAAAAGGTCTACCCCACTTAACAGGAGACTCCTGTACTAAAGGTACGGAACATTCACTCTCAGTCTCAGTCGATGGCGCCCGTGCCACCTGCTCATGCAAAGATGCAACTCCTTTTTGTCCCACACGTGCCCTGTCTTGTATATACCATTTCCATTTAATCACACTCGCCTCTTGAGCGTGTCCAATTCGGTGAGTTTTCGGCGAACTCATAACCCACTGCATGATAGGAATTTCAGGTCGCAAAACTATATCATGTCCCAAAGTCAATTGCTCGGTATCCACCAGAGCCCAATAACATGCAAGTAACTGTTTCTCAAAAGGTGTATAACGCTCACCAGCATCAGGTAACTTTTTGGTCCAGAAACCTAACGGTACTCTACTCTTGCCTTGTTTCTGCCACAAACTCCAATTCGCATAAAGGCCTTGTACAGACACATTCAAATCCACATCACCATCACATACAGGCCATAAATCCAGAGCATGCTGAATTGCTTCTTTTGCCAGACTGAACGCATCTTGCTGTGGTTTATCCCATTCAAATGCATTCTTTTTACGAGTGACACGGTACAAAGGGGCCAATATTTGACTCAAATGAGGAATATGCTGGCGCCAAAAACCAAACAAACCAATGAAGCTGTGGGCTTCTTTCCTGTTCCTCGGAACTGCAAAATCAAGAATTTTCTGTTTAACCTGAGGGATCACTTCTCGGTGCCCCTCATGCCAATTAATACCCAAAAATTTCACAGCCTGGGACGGACCTTGTAATTTATCCGGGTTGATTTCCCAACCTTTCTCACGCAGGCACTCAATGACTCTGTCCAATTGGGTCTGAACTTCCTCTTGTGTTTCACCTTGGATCAAAATATCATCAATATAGTGACATATCTGAATTCGCGGATGAACCGGTACCTCAGCCAAATGCTCTGCCACCAGCCGGTGACATATCGTAGGACTATGCACATAGCCCTGAGGAAGACTTCTAAACGTCATCTGACGCCCGTTCCACGTAAAACTGAATTGTTCCGGACACTCAGGGGCAATCGGAATCGAAAAGAAAGCATTAGCAATATCAATGGACGCATACCATGTACCTGGATGTTTTTGTATTCTTTCAATTAGGGTAATAACATCCGGTACTGCAACAGTCAAAGAGGGTGTGTGTCTATTCAATTCTCGATAATCAACAGTCATGCGCCAAGAATTATCACT
Organism: Triturus cristatus; assembly: GCF_964204655.1. Lineage (NCBI taxonomy): Eukaryota > Metazoa > Chordata > Amphibia > Caudata > Salamandridae > Triturus > Triturus cristatus. Next base: position 649,734,881 of record NC_140580.1, on the reverse strand, counting down.
CTTACGTACAGGCCAAACAGGATTATTCCAAGCAGAAGTAACTGGTGTTATAACTCCTGCATCCACCAACTCCTGAATAGTAGTACTAATCTCTTCATGACCACCTGGAATACGATACTGCTTCTGACGAACCACTTTTGTCGCCTGGGGAACTTTTATGGGGGGCATTCTTAAACGACCAACCCGTACAGGCCTGGACGATATATAATGTTTAGTTCCAAATTGGTAACATCCATCATCTAAGTGCAAAGTCATTCCTTTCAAAATATCAATTCCAATTATGAATTCTAAGAGTGGTACCACTAATACAGAGTATTCTTTTCTAGGAATTCTACCTATTCTCATTTCAAGTAAAGTTTGAACTGCGGGAGTTTCCTTTCCACCTAATCCGGTAATTGTAAAAGGCTGACCTTTAAACTTCTTTGATTTTCCATGAATAAGAGTGGCCTCCGCTCCTGTATCTACCAATGCTCGGGCCCTTTGGACATTACGATGTCTCCAATAAATATCAATATCTACATAGGATCTATTATCTCTGTGAGCCCATCTGTGTACTGGAGCTTGACCTATTTCCTAGTCATTTTTACTGCGTTCTGTGTACCAGGATAAATCAGGATAAAGACTCTCACGTTTCCCAGGTATCGATACCTCCTGTTCATATCCATCTCCATTCCGAAATGGATTCCTGTTCTCTGCATTGTACTGCGGGTTTCGATCGGCCAATCTGTGTCGATCCTCTCTCCTTCTCAACTCAGGGGATTGATCCCTATCATCTCTACGTCTGCTGTTAACATAATCATCTCTCCCCCTCTCTCTTTCCCCCTCTCTCTCCCTGTCTCTCTCATTACGGGGGGACAAATCACGTACATAACGTCGATCATCACGACGATCAGAGCGCCCACGGCGGTCGTCATCACCGCTACCGTCAGAAAAACCACGATCACACTCAGTTGTCCGAACACGCCGGGCACCCTCCTTTCGATCCAAGCCACGTTTGCGAAACATTTCCCACAAACGAGAAGTAGTCTCACCGTCAATGTCCTCCTTCCGCACACCATCGGCCATAAGACCAAAAAACATATCACGTCTAGTAAGTTTATTGTCACCAGGAGTACGAGTGTCAGGCCGGGATTGCCGTTCAGGTTTAAACCACTCACCCAACTCACCGAGTTGGCGTACCGATTCCAGCACCATAGACAATATGTTACCAGTCTGATTAATCAATAAAGTCATCATGACCTGCTTATAAGCAACAGGGGAAGAACGAATAATACGATTCCGCACAGAAGATGTCAACAAACCATCAAGCAACCTGTCAGCAGTATTCAGAAAAATTGCCGTTTTCATCACCTCCTCTTTGAGACGTTGTGCAGCATCGCGCAAAGTATACCACGGTTTGTCATTCACAGGCCAGTCAGACTCAGTAGGATATTTTTGATTACAACCCTCAGTCGCCAATTGAAGCAAAGAAATTTGACCACCAACATTAAAGTTACGAAAATGATCCTGTACAGTAGAATCCGAACTCAAGGAACAAAACTTCAAACAATCGCCAGCATCCAACATAATGCCAGCAGCGCCCAGTTCATAAAGGCGCACCATCCATGTCAGTAAGGTCTCACCAGGTCGCTGCCGAAATCGCTGCAAAATATCACTAATTTCTTGTTGAGTAAAATCCTCCAAAGAGTCTAAAGCAATACCATTCGGAGCACCGGGAGCCTGCTGCAACTTCCGCCGAAAAACTGGATGCACCGAGACCGCGGGACGAGCATCACAAGGAGCTCGACCAGTACACGTAGACGAACAATCAGTGTAAGAAGCATCGACCCCACTCGAAGGACGAGCGCAATCACGGGGTGCACCATCAGAGGCGCAAGAAGCAGACTTACAATCAGGGCCGGAGCGAGAGGACTCACGCTTGGCAGACTCCTCACCCGAGGAAGGAGAATCACTCGAGTTCCAGATATTACCATCCCATTCATCAGGATTCCAATCCAGTCCGGCTTTCGCCACGACCAGACGCACCTTTCGCGTCGAAACCCGACCACGCCGATTCTTGTATTTATAACGAGCAATTCGCACAGCCGCCCTCTCGGAAATAGTTTGGTACGTGTCAAGTTTGTCAGCAAGCAATTTATTTTGACATCGCAACAAAGTATGAGCATTCTGAATCTCAACAAAATTCGCTTCCACATCCTTATGCAATTTTTGTAACTTCAACAACCTCTCATGCAGAATCCTGTACGCAGACAGAACAATCCAACCTCTGCGCCCCAAAACGGGAAGCTCATCACCCTTAGAAACCGGCGCCTTCTGTAAACAAGTAATCACATTAGCCGGCTCCGCCAGCTCCAAAAAAGAATTCCAATTCTCACTCAAACCAGTAGAATCAGCCCATTCATGGGCTAAGGCTTCATAAGGCGTTGAATCCCAGCCGGGAATATCAACGGGCAACTTAAAAGTAGATTTCGACTTTCTAGAAAACATCTCGGAAAAGAAAGAAAAAGAGAAAAGAAAGAAAGAAGAGAAAGAGAAAAAGAAAAAAACTACACACACAATTATAGATAAATAATATACAAACGAAACCACGCACGCGCCGAAAGCAAACACGATACAACCACAACGCACACAGGTTTCGTAAACGGTTCGTGACGCCAAATGTTCTGCTTGGGTTTTCGGATCAGATAGAACCCGCTCATCAGAGCCTCACTAACCCAGTCAGAACGTTACCCCCTCCCTCTCCCTAGGGCCTATCTACAATAGGTAACCACATATCTTACCACCTAAGGACAGGGAATTCCTACTATACATACCAGGACCTCTTATAATCGGCGGCCTCGCGATCCCATACGAATCCAGACCTCTCTACCCAGACGGCAGTCTCAGCACAATCGGCGGCCTCGCGATCCCATACGAATCCAGACCTCTCTGCCCATACGACAGTATCACAAGTGGCGGCCTCGCGATCCCATACGAATCCAGACCTCTCTACCCAGACGGCAGTCTCAGCACAATCGGCGGCTTCGCGATCCCATACGAATCCAGACCTCTCTGCCCATACGACAGTATCACAAGTGGCGGCCTCGCGATCCCATACGAATCCAGACCTCTCTACCCAGACGGCAGTCTCAGCACAATCGGCGGCCTCGCGATCCCATACGAATCCAGACCTCTCTGCCCATACGACAGTATCACAAGTGGCGGCCTCGCGATCCCATACGAATCCAGACCTCTCTACCCAGACGGCAGTCTCAGCACAATCGGCGGCCTCGCGATCCCATACGAATCCAGACCTCTCTGCCCATACGACAGTATCACAAGTGGCGGCCTCGCGATCCCATACGAATCCAGACCTCTCTACCCAGACGGCAGTCTCAGCACAATCGGCGGCCTCGCGATCCCATACGAATCCAGACCTCTCTGCCCATACGACAGTATCACAAGTGGCGGCCTCGCGATCCCATACGAATCCAGACCTCTCTACCCAGACGGCAGTCTCAGCACAATCGGCGGCCTCGCAATCCCATACGAACACAGACCTCTCTGCCCATACGACAGTATCACAAGTGGCGGCCTCGCGATCCTATACGAATCCAGACCTCTCTACCCAGACGGCAGTCTCATACGACAGTTCATCCTATGATCACCATAACATACAAAAAGGGAATCAGTCTCACTATTCATCAGATCACACAAGGACTGCCAGTTCGAGCATAGCCTGTTCTCCGGTTCGAGGGGCTCCTCTTTCCCTTATTCAGTTACCACTTACCTGATCAGGGTTAACATCTGTTCATGTAGCCGCAGCTGACTAGAAGAATAGGCTACCCTCTCATACAAGAACACGCAGCACATGTTGGTTCACTACAAACTGGGTACTTTATTACTCATTACATACGCAATCACATAACATTACAATATAACACATAACCTGCAAAGAAAAGTGAAAGATTAAGTTGTACACTCTAATAAGAAAGGGTCGACATCACCTTAGTAGTGTGTAGCCTGCACTCAGTGGTCATCTAGGTTCCCTTCTCGTCTGTGCCTCGGCTCGCCTGGAAGTCACACCTCCGCAGTCACGGATACATGTCTGCACCACTATGCGCTGTTCTCTTCACCCTTCTCCGAGTCACTGGGACCTCTTCCTCATCGGCTACTCTCTCCTCTCTGGCTATTCTGCTAGGAGAGTATCTGTCTCTCGGTTCTTCTCCGCCTTCAAGATGGCGTCTGTCTTCCCTGGAATAAGTAGTAGCTTTACTGCTAACGGCTAGATGCCGCCTACGGACTGAACATGTAACTGCCTCAGACTTTCACTAATATAGAGGTGCATTTCCTCATGGAAAATTCCGGCCCGTAACCTGCCGCCCACCAAATTCTTGTACCTCCCCGTACCAAGGACACGTTCCCAGCCGGCCGGCCTGATGTAGTGTCTTCGGCATGAAGAAAAATACAATCCTTCGATAAGGGCCGGCCTGAACCGGTTCTCTCCAAGCGAATAACACCTCATAACTAAAACATTACATTTGACCTAGAAGCATCCCAAGCTGCCGGAGCAGAAAGAAAGATGGAGTCTCTCCCGTTTGAGGCCTACCAGGCCTGAATTCAGCACGGCTCCATGAAATACCCTCACTACAGGACAGGTTATCCCTAATACTAACGAATCTATCCCCTAGGCTATGTGTGCAAGCCCTGATCTATGGGGAAGAGCACAGGATCATGTCGAAGTGCCTAGTAAATAGGCTCCATTCACTACTCTAACCCTTAGACTTGAATGGTAAGAGACTGAAGTCACATTCAATCACTTTTCAACACAAGAAGGCCGGGAAAATCGAGCAGAACAACAGGTTAGTAGCATTAAGGAGCGACTAGACACTGGATTCTTTACCAGTGGGCACAACTGGGGAACACAGGGTCTAGAGTATTGGAGAATATTAATCTGTCATTGCACATAATATAACATCACCAACATTGTTTTTGGTATACTTGGTGAGCCTGCTATTAGATAAGGTGTTGCTTAAGCGATTTAATTAATTTGTAGCAATTGATGGACACAATTTTCCACAAGAAGGAAAAACAATGTTAAAATTATTGCTTAGTGTCTGACGGGATGAATTGTTTAATCGTGGACCCATTTGGGACTCCATTGAGTTTGGAATTTGAAAGACATCAGTTTTATATGCAGGAAAAAGGTTGTCACAAAACAATAGAAGACAATGCTGTTTGTTTAGAGTAATAGTTCCAAAGTGTGAATTTGAAAAGTTAGCTAATAGCTACATTCAGAATCAGATCATGATACATTATCATTATACATCGTGATGCAACATGATTCAAAGGTTAAAGAAAGAGGTTTGAGCTTTCGTAATCCTACCTGAACAAACCTTGGCAATTACCAAGGGTACTGAGTAATTTGAATAGTACTTCTCCTCTCCTAATGATGCCTGGCTGGAGAACTGGTATGAGACTGGTGGAGAGGGGACTCATTCGTCGACTATGGTCTCAGAGACACATTGTGCAAATGAGCTTGTGAATGAAGAAGCAGGAACATTTTTCTCCTCAATGCAAGGCCAAACAATTGATAATGTCTGGAATTAGAGACTTTGCCATCAGATGTAGATGCGTAGAATTCGGTCTCCCAGCCTGCCGAAGGAATGCATGTTTTGCTCCTATATTCTGTTTTAATGATTGACTTACCCATGCTTTTCTCTTTCTTTGTTTTCTTTTTAGTTTCTACGAACTGACAGGTGGGAGAGAGGGGTATCCTCTATTGGCTTAAAGTGAAGGGAACTGATCATTGACTTTACTGGTGACCATGCCCACAAAGAAGCCTAATGGGGGTGGGAACAGTACAGGTAGTGGGTATCAACAACGTCCCATGTAATTAATACAGCTGAAGATTTTGCACAGAGTCTACCTATCAGGGACCCAACTGATCCACATGGGGAGTAGTATGGACGGGCTTTGCAGATGGGGCTGTGGAATGCAGGGCGCATTCCTACATGTGCTCTGAGAGTGCCCAGTCATTCATAGTTTCTGGAGGTGCGTGTTGAAAGTAATGAGTGTGGTGTGGGGGGTGCCCGTGTTACCTGAGGCAAAGAGATGCCTTCTGAATGTTTGGGAGCCCACAGATTTACCTATACATGGGAGGTTGTGGGTCACACTGGGGCAGACGGTGGCCAAGCGCAATATAGCGCAGCTGTGGGGGGCCGCTGCACCTCCCACTTTAAAGAAATGGAAAGATGACATGGACTGGTGCATGGTCCGGGAGAAAACTGTATATGTTGCACGGGGAAGCCCCAAAAAATGGTTATCGATCTGGACAAAGTGGAATGTGTACGGGGGGGATATGTGAACCACCAGTTGTTTCTTCCCCAGAAGACCACTGTACAGTGTGAAACATAATGTATGTAAAGTAACATCGCCTGCTATTCCGAACAATATGTATTGACATATGTATACACTGATGCACGTATTCCTTGTGAGGTAACCAAACGGAACTGTATAATATGACCAAGTTTCTTTATGTTGAATAAACAGATTGATAAAAAAAAAAAACAACGTCCCATGTAGGGTAGAGCCGAAACTGTTGGTACCTTCCAATGTTAATAGGAAACATTTTGGGCCACAATGCTGTGGATTGGGGAGTTTAGAGCCTGTGGCATGTTGATATGGGTGGGCTATTTGTTTGTTTTATATGTAGAAATGGTTGGAGACAGGTGGATGAGGTAAAACTGGAGGCAGACTCATTCATTTTGCAGGCACCCCTATGAGTAATAACAAACTATGACTATGGGTGAAACAAGGGTAACTACCATTAAAAGGCTTTTTGAATGAAAGGCCTAGGGAAAGAAAATTAAGGGTCTGGTGTCAAGTAAATAGCAAAGGAATGGACCAGACATAGCTGTCGCAACCTCGTTTTCCTTTACGCTCAGCACAACACAGAGTGCAGTGACTGGATGTGCCGTGTTCACAATGGGCCTCTTGATGGAATAAGAATAATGGGTTCACTTGTATGAGACTAAGAACAAGCTGGATTTAGACACTATTGCCCTGAAAAGGTTCCGCCTTTTGGAATGAAATGCGTTCCCTGTATATTGGAATTTTTCATTTAGAATATTCAATAAAGAACCATTTTATCACAAATATTTCAATGATATGGATGGAATTTATTAACTGATGGAAAGAATTGACGATCAGGTCTTTCACCTAATACATAAGAAGATAATAGGTTACACACGCAATCAGTCTTAAAGGTATCTTTGGAGTGTCTCTACCACCTTACAATACAACATTTATGATTTTCTGGCGATTAGGACGATTGACCTTGGGAAGTGGGTACCATTGGGAGGAACGACATTGTGAGCTGCAGCAGCAACCACAATCATCCTAGTTATATTTCACATGGATCAGTTATAGTATGTCTCCAAGGAGCACATCATAGTGATAACAGTGGCTGGTTGGTAGGGAGCATGCTACACATCATTGGTATATTTGTGTTTTATGGCTGGATCTAGGAGTACGGCCATTTTGACTGGTTAAGTTACCTGGTTTACTTTGCCTACTTTGTACCAGGTGTGGTCGGAACCACAGGGTTACTGTGTGACAGCAAATGACGTTTGGGGAGGGGATCCTTTTACATTACTATTGATCTATCTCCCTCCAAAGCAACAAATGACAACTGTCAACAGAATTACCATTCTTATGACACAACTTGCTAAGGGAATGGCGATTAGGGGTGGATACCTGAATTTGATCCTGAATGATATCATGGACAGGTCTATGTATAGTTATAGAAACCCTACGAGGGATAAGCGTCTAAGCAATTTTATACAGGCATTGGGCTCAGTTGATTTATGAAATTGTTTTGTTCTTATTTCCATGACAAATGGAATGCTGGCTGGAATGTAATGGTGGAATATTTGGGGAGTGCCAGCTGAGGGTTCGGGTATCTGACAGTTGTCCGGAGACTGTCGAAGCAGTCTGATGTGTCGGGAATGTGCTGTACTTCTAACTGAATAAAGAAGACTTCACCTCAGTACTTCCTAGTGTCTTTACTTGATTGAAGAACCCTGCTACATTTGGCGACGAGTATGGTATTTAAAAGACTTTACAGCACGTCCCCAGTCACTCTTCACGTGACTAAAGAATTTTTCTACCAAATCAACTGAAGCGCCCAATCTTCATCTCCCTGAAGACATTTGGCGGCAGGCTGTATGAAAAATTATTCACTTTGACAACCTTAATTTGGGACTTATTCTTATAACGGTCACGTCGCGAGCTTTGAAATCCTACCTGGCACGCACTGTGGAGCGAACGTGGAATCTTCCATCAGCTCCATTCTAGTTCAGCAGCAGTGTTTCTTACGTCACTGTACTTAGACATCAGGGTCACGTTACGTTAATACGTGCCGCCATTTTGTCAAGCAAAAAGGATACTCGCATTACCAGCACGGTGACGCGCACACCCTTGAAATCAGCTGTTTCAGAAAATTTGCTTTACTTTATAATAATTTAGGATCAGAAGGTCAACACATTTTTGATCACTTACCTATGGTCATACACATTGGGGACAGGCAGTACCCTTACTACTTAAGTGCACACAACTTCATTTCCAGAATGGATTACTTGTTGGTGTCTAAAGTGCAATTAAGTTTTAGTGACTTACATTTCCTAGGGTTGGACACTTTAGATTGTCCCGCTGAAGGGGGAAGGGGGCTGGGGGCGAGGGTTCTTGGGTATCATAAGCAATATGATAAAATGATATGGAGATTCAATGCCTAGTAATCAAAAGACAGCTGGTTGGTGGAAAAGCTAAGAGACACAACAGAACATTATTTTAAAGAAAATGGATAGGTTCCATCAGAGGAGGTGCTGTGTGATGATGTGTGTAGGTGTATCGCATTGTATTATGACTACACTTTTATAGGGCTTACTACCCCTGATGAGGCGTTATAGTGTTTTATGGAGGGTAGCATGCTACTCCTGGACCCGTGGTTAGTGTTATTGGTTATTATTAGTTAATGGGATTGGTCATGTGCTCTAAATTAAACCATTTACTTAAGTTTCTTTGTGGTAGATTAAATGAATATGATTTATGTGTGATCCTTAGTTGGGGCTACGTCAGTTCATGCAAATAGTTGGTGGGATGAACAGATGTGCTAGAAGAGATTAGGTATTGTTTGATTGTGGGAATGTGGTTTTAAAGAAGAGATTGTGATCTATGAAATAAGGTGTGGTAATTTTTAGAAATATAATAATTGAGAATAAGGAAGACGGTAACGCAAATTAGAGTAGTCTGTACTGAGAGAGAGAGAGAGGAATCATGCAGAGGATGGAAGGTAAGGAAAGGTCCTCTAATAGAAGAGGGCGAGAGAGCAACCAATAGTTTTAAGTCAAGGTCAATTGTTCAAGTTGGGTTTTGGGAACATTTTGGGATGAGGCTTTTTGAGGTACCATGCAGTCTAAATAGGTTCTGCTGTAGTAGGAAACAACATTATTGGCATGTGACATAGTACACTGTATATATGTGTCCTGCAAATTCAAAGCTACCATCAAGTCTACCGGGTCCAGGGCGGACAGAACATGCATGAACTTCTTGAATTTTGCCTTTTTCAGGAAGAATTTGAGAGGGCGTACGTCTAGCATAGGACAAAGGCCTCCATCCTTCTTGGGTACTGTTAATTGGATGAATAGGATAGAGGATGGATAGAGGAGGGAAGCGTTTAGAAAGGATTATTTGGGAGTTTATAATGAGTCAGAGATCCTGTTAGTTGGATGAATAGGCTGGATGATGGATAGAGGAGGCAAGAATTTGGAAATAGTTGTTTGGGAGCTCATAGTAGTAAAAGAGGTGTGGGATGAGTCAGGGAGTGGAGGTAGGGGGTATTTTGAAAGAGGAATAGGATGACTCATAGTGGCATTTAATGAGGTTTGGGGAGATAAGTTATATTTTTTTCCTTCTTAGCAGTGGGAGGAAAGGAATATGCTACTTACCAGTATGCATCTGTTCTTGGCATGTAGAGCTGCAGATCTACACACTTGTGCATAGATCGCCATCTGGTGTTGGGCCCGGATGTTTGCAGTTTGTTTTTCCTCTTGGAAAGTCTTTGGAAGTCACGAGGTCGGTGACTCCTCCTGTGGATCGTATTGCGCATGGGTTTCGGCTCCATCCTCAGATTGTTTGTCGCCAGCAGGGAAAGATGGAGCGTAGTAATAACAGTGAAGATGCCCATGTGTGTGTTATCTAAATAAGATAAACTGGAACAGATACAGGTAGCCAGGGAGGCGGTTGGGCGTGTGTAGATCTGCAGCTCTACATGCCAAGAACAGATGCCTACTGGTAAGTAGCATAATCCGTTCGAGGCATTTGAGCTGCAGATTACACACTTGTGCATAGATTATATAGCAGTACCCACCGTTAGCGGCAACCACCCGTATCTGTTGCAGTGGTTTGAAATAATGTTTTGAGTACAGCCTGGCCCACACTAGCTTGTTGCTTAGTTTGCACATCTACACAATAGTGTTTGGTGAAAGTTTGCGGTGTTGACCATGTAGCTGCTTTGCAGATATCATCTAATGGGATGTTTCCTAGAAAAGCCTTGAAGCCCCTATTTTACGTGTAGAATGGGCTTTAGGGGGAACGGATAGCGTTCGTTTTGCTTTATGGTAGCAAATCTGAATGCATTTGACAATCCACCTAGCTATCCCCAACTTGGAGATGGGGTTGCCCTTGTGTGGTGGAGAGAAAGAGACAAACAGTTGCTTGATCTTACGGAAAGGTTGTGTTCTCTCGATGCAGTAGAGCAAGGCCCGTTAGCTTGGGCATTTGGTGTTTTCGTGGGTGGCGAAGAGGTCTATCTGTGGATGCCCCCACATCTGAAAGTACGGGTGTAGAACTTGTGGGTGGAGTTCCCACTCGTGGATTTGTTGTGTTTGTCTGCTGAGCAGAGCTGCCATAGTGTTTTGGACTCCTGGGACATGCTGAGCTAGGAGAAAGATTTTCTGGGGTATGGCCCATCTCCATATGCTCTGTGCTAGCTGAGAGAGCTGTGGAGAGTGTGTGCCGCCTTGTTTTTGAATATAGTACATGGCTGTCATGTTGTCTGTGCGGATTAGGACTGCCTTGCCTGAAACCTGTGTTTGAAAAGATTTTAGAGCTAAGAAGATTGCTAGTAACTCCAGATGGTTGATGTGGAGTAACTTTTGTTGAGGTGTCCATGTGCCCTGCACGGTGAGATGTAATAGATTAGCTCCCCAGCCGGAGAGTGATGCGTCTGTGGTTAGTACTATCTGGGGAACCGGGTCTAGGAACGGTCGACCTGTGGAAAGGTTTGTGGTGGTCCACCACTGCAGAGAGCGATGGGTGCGACCGTCTACCAACACCAGATCTGTTAATTGACCCTGGGCCTGGCTTCATTGGCGCGCTAAGCACTCTTGGAGAGGACGCATCTGGAGTCTTGCGTGAGGTACTATGAAGATGCAAGAGGCCATCATCCCTATCAGTTGCATAAACACCCGAGCTGGAAGGGAGTGTTGTGCTATGAATTTTGCGCGTAGAGCCTGAATGCTTGCAATCCTGGCAGGATTGGGGTAGGCGAGCGCTTTTGAGGTGTCTATAGTGGCACCTAGATATTGTTTTATGTGGGATGGTTGTAGATGGGACTTTTCGTGGTTTACCGTGAAGCCTAGCTGGTGAAGTAGCTGGATCGTGGTGTGTGTGTGTTGTACACACTGATTGTATGAACTGGCTTTTATCAACCAGTTGTCTAGTTATGGGAAGACATGAATGTGCTGTCTTCGCAGATGTGCTGCCACCACTGCGAGGCACTTGGTGAATACTCGTGGTGCGGTTGTGACTCCGAACGGGAGCACTTTGAATTGGTAGTGTTGGCCGTCCACTACAAATCTGAGGTACTTCCTGTCAGCATTGTGCACTGGGATGTGGAAATAAGCGTCTTTGAGGTCCAAAGTTGTGAGGAAGTCGTTTTGGGAAAGTAGTGGAAGTACCTGCTGAAGCGTCACCATATGAAAATGGTCTGAGTGTATGTATTTGTTTAGGGGCCGAAGGTCTAGAATGGGCCGTAGAGTCTTGTCCCTTTTTGGTATGAGAAAATATAGGGAGTAGACCCCCATATTTTGTTGGTTGGTAGGAACGTGTTCTATTGCCTTTTTGTCTAGGAGGGAGATTACCTCCTGCTTGAGTAGCAGTAGATGTTCTGGTGACATTGGGCGTTATCTGGGTGGAATGTTTGGGGGGTAGATATTAGTTCTAGGCAGTAGCCTGACCAAATTATTTGTGTTACCCATTTGTCCGAGGTGATGGTAGTCCAGACCGGAAGGAAATGTTGGAGTCTGCCCCCGACCGGAGTGGGATGGTCTGGGGGTAGTGGAGGGAAGTCATTGGGTAGGCGCGGTGGCAGAGCGGGAGGTGTTTGTTTTGCCTCTGCCTTTGTTATTGTTGCCCCTGTAGCCGCCCCTTTGGTAACCCCTTGTGAAGGTAGACTGAGTAGGGGATTTGTATGAAGTGGAAGCGGTGTCTGAGGAGTAGCTTCTGGATGTGCTCCGAAAGGAAGAGCGGCGAAAGGAGCGTCTGGGAGGGTGAGATTGTAAGGCTCCCATGGATTTTGCAGTGTCAGTGTCCTTTTTCATTTTCTCTAGGGCGTCATCCACTTTTGGGCCAAACAAATGTTCCTGGTCAAAGGGATGTTTGAGGATGGAGGCTTGTACCTCCGGTTTAAAACCTAATATCCTTAGCCAGGCATGGCGACGGAGGAGGACTCTAGTATTGATGGCCCTAGAGGCTGTGTCTGCTGCATCTAAGGCACAACGTATGGAGGTGTTAGTAATTGTTTTGCCCTCCTGAATTAGCTCATTGGCCCTTGCTTTGTATTTATCAGGGAGATGGTGCATTATGTCTTCTAGCTCGTCATGATGGGCCCTGTCATTCCTCGCTAGTAGTGCTTGTGTTTTGGCGATACGTCATATATTGGCCGCTTGAGATGCAGTACGCTTGCCTGATGAGTCCAAGAGTTTAGACTCTTTGTCCGGTGGTGGTGCGTCGCCTGACGCCTGGGAGTTGGCCCTTTTCCGTGCTGTGGATTCTACCAGGGAATCTAGTGGCGCTGGCCCTCTGATGTAGGAGATATCTGTTGGGGCGGCTTTATACTTCTTTTCAATGCGCGGGTTAATGACCCTGGCCCTAACTGGGTCCTTAAAGATCTCCGGCGCATGTTTTATAACACCTTTTAGCATAGGCAATATGGAGGTGGTCCAAAGTGTGGTGTCAAATGTATTAGAAGGAAATCCTCCTCCACTGCGTCGGTATGTAAATCTACCCCGTGGTAGTGTGCCGCCCTTTGCAGTAAATGGTTGAACCCCAAGGAGTCTTCTGGTGGAGAAGGTCTGGAAGGGTGAAGATCGTCTTGTGGGACGTTAGGGATATCAGGGACATTATAATCGTCCCATGGGTCTGGGGATCCTGTGGGAGTGGGGTCCCCTGTAGGTATATCTTGGGGCACATCCCCTATGTCATCGAATGGATCCCCTTGATCATCATCATCCGGGGATGGGGTCGGGGAATGATGAGGTGGGGGTGGAGAAGGTGGAGGAGGGGAAGGTGGAGGAGGTGGTGGAGGTGGGGAAGGTATTCTGAAAGGGGAGGTAGCAGAGTCCTTCCTTTTTGGAGGTGGAGGCGGAGCAGGTTTGTCTAACTGTCTCTTTTTGATAGACAGCATCAAATGTCCAGTTTTGGGATCCTTAGTTAATGTTTTTTGTAAGGGATCCGGTGCGAATAGTTCTGGAGAGGTTGGTTGGTCCGTCGGCGCCGAAGGCGTCGGGGCCGTTGGTTTCTTAGGTTTGTCTGGTTCGTTGTTTGGAACCATGCTTGGAAAGCTCCGATTGTTTAGTAGGCGCCGAGATGGATTTCGGCTTCGAAGTGTCGGTGCCGGTGGTCTTGTGGGCTTTTGTTGGTACCGAAGGTGGGGTCGGTGCTGAGGAGCTGGGTCTCGACCCCGAGTGTTTCGATGTGGGGCTCGGTGTCGAGATGGAGGGCGGTTTCTTTTTCGGTGCCGAAGAGTGTTTATCGGCTCCGACGGTGGGCTGGCTCGAGCCCGAGCCGCCTGAAGGCTTAATTAGCTTATTTCACCCGAAGGTGCGGTGTGGGAAGCAGTGTCTTTGGTCTTGCTTAGGCCCGAAGGCGAAGGCGTGACAGAAGTCTTTTTCGGTGCCGGTGAGAGTGTGTGGGGGGGGGGGTAGAGTAGTACTCACGACCCACTGTGCCGGAGTGATGTCCTCCACATCGGAATAGTTGGCCTCGGATGCGCTGACGAGTCCCTCGTCAGTGTGTTGTTCTGGAGCGTCAACGCCTTCCCTGAAGATGTCGTCCGGGATCGCCGTCGAACAGTGTGCCATGGTTCTTATGGCTCTTCGGTCCCGAATCGTTTTCTTGGACCGGAAGGATTTACACGCCGGACAGTCTCGAGCCTCGTGTTCAGGGGTGAGGCAGAGGTTGCACACCTCGTGGAGATCGGTGTGGAGGAATTTGGACCCACATCAAGGTTACTTTTTAAATGGAGTCCTTTCCATTAGCCAGGACCGGAGCTTGGGTAGGCCCGAAGGCCGCCGTCGATGACTGGAACCGAATGTCTTGCTGATGAGAGGCGCGTCGAGTGGGGAGATCGCGATCGAAACAATACCGCAAATTGGGGTGAGGATTGCGCGTCGATCGTCGAACTAGAAGCTGTTCGGAACCTGAGCGCGAAAATTACATCCGAGCCCGATGGCGGAAAAAAACAATCTGAGGATGGAGCCGAAGCCCATGCGCATTACGATCCAAAGGAGGAGTCACCGACCTCGTGCCTTCCAAAGACTTTCCAAGAGGAAAAACAAACATCCAGGCCCAACACCAGATGGCGATCTATGCACAAGTGTGTAATCTGCAGCTCATATGCCTCGAACATATATAAATATGTAGAATCAAGTCCACACATAAGCGGTATACATACAAAAGAGATTGTAACACGATACGCACAAGGAAAAAACCTCCAGAAAATATAAACTTTTACTGGATGAAGTCCAGTATGTACATGCGAAGGATAAATATGTACAAACTCATGCTTTCCGTTTTTGATGTAAATGAATGTACTTTTGTTTTCTTTAATTTATTATATTTTTGTTTTATATTTGTCCCCCAATATTTCAATAGTGAGGCACTTAAAGATACAATTGCTATAATCATATTTACACACTGTGACCAATATGTAATATTATAGGACAGTAATACCATGGGCATACACTCATCATCTTATATGCTATGGCTGTATTGAGATACTTATATATGGATATAAGGATAACGTTATTAGTATAATCATATTTACATATTGTGAAAGATATGTCAGTATAGGAAAGTAAACCCATAAGCATAC
This sequence comes from Triturus cristatus, assembly GCF_964204655.1. Taxonomy (NCBI): domain Eukaryota; kingdom Metazoa; phylum Chordata; class Amphibia; order Caudata; family Salamandridae; genus Triturus; species Triturus cristatus. The sequence continues at coordinate 649,719,466 of NC_140580.1, read as the reverse complement.
ACTTCACATCTTATATGTTATTGATGTACTTATATATGGATATAATTATAGTTATACATAAGTATGTATAAAATAGTTTTTATTTATGTTTTTAGAGATACATACCCATATTTTTTGTTTGGGGTTTTCCCCATTGATTAATTAGTATTATTTGTTTTTATTATGTAAATATTTTTTTTTTAAAGTTAGACATATATTGAATAGTTAACATTTACACATTCTTTCTGTATAATCATATTTATATGTTATGATACGAGTGATCATAGTAAATAGAGATCCATAGCATGTAGTCAAATACTTATGTTATTTGTGTAATGACCTATATACATTTTAAGCATAAATATAAGCAGTGTTTATATTTTAACCATAAGTAATATATATTTTTACATTTGTTAAGCATAAATATATATATATAATATATATTTTATTCATAACTAATATGTGCATTTGCAAAAAGATACACATCTTAACACATGCAAATAATCAAAGTATACATGTTTACAAACACACGTATATGCACCATTGATGTCTTGTGCATACTATTGCTTATTGCTGTACATTTGTATTTTGAATATGTAGCGAAGAGCCAGCTCCTGAGTAATCTTCTGAAGATAAGATGGTTATCTGTGGATCTAATGTTTGGGGTAATGTTTTCCATAGTATGGCTGGTTGAACAGAGAAAGATGTTCCACCCATGGTTTTTCTCTTGAATGCTGGGATATTTAGGCGGGCGCCAATCTGGAGTGGAGGTTTTTTTCTTTTGTATGCATATTGTTATTTTATTTCTAATGAAAATTGATTATGTTCAATGTATTGCTTTGTGGGTGATACAAAGCAAATTGAAAGTGAATCTTCTGGCAAACGGTAATCAATGTAGAGCCCTTAAGGCAAGGGCTTTATATGTGGAGAAGCCTGGCACCAGAGTTTTGAAATCGTTGTAACCTTTTTATAGTCAATAGAGATGATCCATACTAGAAGCCATTGGAGTAATGAAGTTTAGAGAGAGAGATAGTAGCTTGGACCTTGTGTCAAAATCCTAGGTGGGGGAAGATGCTTTGCAGTGTTTTCAGTCATGAAGCTTGACCTTGCTAACTGTATGAAGCTAGCTCTCTTTGTAGTGTACCAAAATGAGGTGCACTGTGTAGAGAGTCTAAGTATCCCTTATTAGTGTCCAGGGTCTTGCTTTAACAATCCCAAGGTGCTCTATTTGTGGTAGTGTGGCCAAGCAGCCTTAGGTTTTACAGGGGAGTGTGTTAGGCATTTGTTGCACACACACAGTCCATAAATGAGACACACTCAATAAGGAAATCCGACACCAATTTGCAAAAATAATACAGATTTATATATAATTTTAGAAACTAAGTTCTTCGGGATCAGTTAAGTACTTTTCATATTTGTGAGTTTTGGAAACATAGAAAATACAGCTGTCAGATTTGAGGCATGAGCCTCGAATGCGGTAATGTTATCCTAAGGGAGAAACATACACTGCATAGGGTCACTTACAAATGGCTTACAGGACTGTTCTTCTGAACTTGAGGTACGTAGGGGCCAAGGCCCAAGAAAGCGCCTAGAGTATAAGGTAACCTGCCCTGGGGTGTTCGAGTGCAGAGGTTCTTTAGGCTGTGATAGCCTAGAATACTACACGTTGAAATCAATGGGGAACAGTACGCGCAAAGAAAGGCTGCAAGTGGGGACTGGGGTACCAGTCCAGCAGAGCCCAAAGGTAGGGCTCAGCTCTTGAGTGTCTCAGAACCACAGATACACCGTCGCTTTTGAAGGACTTGAGCTGTGGGGCATGGGTGCATAGGTGTTTTGACCGGAGGGTCCGCTAGTTTGTGGCTCTCATAGTTCTCGGTGTACCTGCAGAAGAGGGAAAAAAAACCACAGCAAGATGACTTCTGGCATGGAGCTGGCCTCTAGTGAGGCCGGTCTGTGGGCAGGTTACGTTTTGGCAGTGGTGGTGGTTGGACGAAACACAAACAAGCCTTGGTGCTTGTAACAGGCTCTGGTACCCCGGGAATTGGTGTAGGGAGCCTCCGAGGTGGAACAGCATCTCAAAGACTAGATGGATCGACAGGGCTGACTCCAGAAAACTCAGTGACCTCCTCTTGGGCTGCGTCAGTTGACCTGGTGGTCAGCAGATCGGTGAACCGGATTGTGCGGTCAGTGCCTGCAGGCCTGTAGCTCCTCCACTTCAAGGGAAATGCTGGCTGGTTGGCGAAGTGCTGGCAGCCCTCTGTGGCTTTGGAAGGATGCACAGCTGCAGGACGAGCCGGGTCTTTGCAACTGTCAGGTCAGGAGCAGGAAGACAGGGTTTGGTGCCAAGTCCACAGCTAGTCTTCTGTTCTTGCGTTCTTTGTCGTACTTCTTTAGTCAGTCGAATCGGAGTTCCTAGTGTCAAAGGGCCACCTAAATACTGAATTTAGGAGCATTAAGGGGAGTGAAGGGTAGGAGCCAATGGGCTAGTTACCTCTGGGGTCACTACACCCCCTTTATGACCACTTCCTCTGGATAGTGGGGCATAACCCTGTCACAGAGGTCCTAATTCCACTAAAAACAAATGGTGGACCCCTTCTTTCGTGGAGCACATCAGACAGACCACCTTAGGGTTGGGACTAGGAATAGGCATTGTTTCTGGCCTCAGAGAGCGTGGGCCGTCACCTGCAGGAGGTAAGAAACATGTCTGTGGTGGCAGGCTGGACGATACCAGTAAGCCAGCAAACTAGATAGTAGTAGGTTTTTCTGGGGGCACCTATAATAAATCTTGCAGTGGTTATAGTACAGATGTATAAGACAAGGTGTTTGCTACCAATCACCATAGTGTTTCAGTAAAGCCATCATGTAGCTGGGGAACTCATAATGACCTGTGCCCAGTACATATACCTAAGATGGGTTCCCTTTTCACTTGTACCATCTAGTAATTGAAGTAGACAGCACAGGGCATACCTGTTCATGCATATATGCCCTCACATGTAATATAATGCACCCTGCCTGAGGACTATAAGGCCTGCAGTAGGGGTCACTTACATATATTACATGCAGCGACTTTAGCATGGCACACAGTGATTGTGCCATGTGGGGTTTTCACTCATGGTTTGCACCATGACGCTCAGTCTGCAATGGCAGGCTGCATGCAATTTGTATGGGGGTCCCTTTGGTTGGCATAATACATGCTACAGCCCTTAGGGACCCTCTTTGGTACCCATGCCCTGGGTACCAGCGGTACCACTTGCTAGGGACTTGTAGGGGTGCCAATATGTGTGGCATTGTGTTACAATTAGACCATTTTACCTTGTTTTAGGGAAAGAGCACTTGCACAGGGGCCTAATTAGCAGCAACCCAGTGCACATTAGTCGAAAAACAGTGCCAGTGGCAAAATGAGGGGGGGCTCTTGACAAAAAGTGGCACTTCCCTACACTAACTCATCTACTTGAGTATTAATTTATAGTTTCCTTGGATACTTTAGGATGGGGTTCCAGATTATAAGGCCAAAAAGAGAGTTGTCATAATTTTTTCAATCTCTACAGGTGAGTATTTCGGTTTTATGCACATTCCATTTGAGATGGCTCCATGTCGTTCACTGATCAATGGCTTTGAGGCAATTGAAGATTTTAGAGTTTCCAATGTCTTTGGGGTTTTCCAGCTTAAGAAGTATGTGTGTGTCATCTACACAGTTACTCAATTCTGAATACGTCCCGCACCTTCTTCAAAGTTCATCAAGTCTAGTTATTTCGGGGTGCTATCCTGGCAAGTGCTATGTCCTAAAGCACTGTAGAAATACGTCAGATTGCTGATATTTGCATATCAGTCCCAGGATGCAAACCACCACTTGTTAGATGAAAAACATAGTAAGCCAAAAAATTTCATCAATTTTAGTCCGTTTTAATCAATTTCCTTGTGAAGTTTATTGTCCATTTAGATAAATAGGTGAAACATGGTTCTTCCGACGTACAAATGCGTGTATAATGCCACAGCCTTTAATACAGCATGTCGGAGTCGCACATTTCATTATAATATTTAACCCAATGCATTTCGGCCTTTCGGCCTTCGTCAGGGGTAACTCTAGAGTAAAGAAAAAATATATCGTATCTTGAACAGTTTCACAAAATCTAAAAAACAATTTTTCTCATAAATAAAGTTAAAAAACACTCTCCAATGATTAGTCTCCCGTTTCGTGTGCACAATTAATTTCGCTGTTTGCTCAAAACCCATAACATTAAAAAGAAACAACCACATTGAGCTCAAAATCATCATATATTATTAAACCCCTATGTTACTCAACGAGGTGCGCTACATTGTATCTAGTTCATACCTTCAACGTTTCTGCAATCGAATTCAAAGACGTTTGTCTGCTCCCGCCCTTGCGGGTTGCAAAAAGTTCTTAAATGGCTGTGAACCGACAGAAGCTTATACCCCCACTGCCACGCCTTCCATTACCACGTGTGTATCCATCATCATAAACAAAATACTTAAAGACAAGAACCACCCGCTATTTCCTCTACGTGTGTATCCATCAATACTTAAGAACTAAAATCACCCACTATTACCTGTGTGTTTTAACGAAAGTTATGTATAAACTGATATACTTAAACAGACATAGAAACAATACAAAACAGTTCAAGATAACGATTACTTTCTTCAGTGAATTGATATTAGTGAAAATAGTAATCCAAGTCATTCACGGGTGCTGGGTCGGTTAGGACATCGTATGCAAAGTAATTCAATTCTGAATACGTCCCGCACCTTCTTCAAAGTTCACCAAGTCTAGTTATTTCGGGGTGCTATCCTGGCAAGTGCTATGTCCTAAAGCACTGTAGAAATACGTCAGATTGCTGATATTTGCATATCAGTCCCAGGATGCAAACCACCACTTGTTAGATGAAAAACATCGTAAGCCAAAAAATTGAAGGAAAAAACAATTTTCCACATAAATAACGTTAAAAAACACTCTCCAATGGTTAGTGTTTTTAACTTTATTTATGAGAAAAATAGTTTTTTAGATTTTGTGAAACTGTTCATGATACGATATATTTTTTCTTTACTCTAGTTACCCCTGACGAAGGCCGAAAGGCCGAAATGCATTGGGTTAAATATTATAATGAAATGTGCGACTCCGACATGCTGTATTAAAGTCTGTGTCATTATACACGCATTTGTACATCGGAAGAACCATGTTTCACCTATTTATCTAAATGGACAAACCTCACAAGGAAATTGATTAAAACGGACTAAAATTGATGAAATGTTTTGGCTTACGATGTTTTTCATCCAACAAGTGGTGGTTTGCATCCTGGGACTGATATGCAAATATCAGCAATCTGACGTATTTCTACAGTGCTTTAGGACATAGCACTTGCCAGGATAGCACCCCGAAATAACTAGACTTGATGAACTTTGAAGAAGGTGCGGGACGTATTCAGAATTGAATGATTTTGCATACGCTGTCCTAACCGACCCAGCACCCGTGAATGACTTGGATTACTATTTTCACTAATATCAATTCACTGAAGAAAATAATCGTTATCTTGAACTGTTTTGTATCGTTTCTATGTCTGTTTAAGTATATCAGTTTATACATAACTTTCGTTAAAACACACAGAGGTAATAGTGGGTGATTTTAGTTCTTAAGTATTGATGGATACACACGTAGAGGAAATAGTGGGTGGTTCTTGTCTTTAAGTATTTTGTTTATGTTGATGGATACACACGTGGTAATGGAAGGCGTGGCAGTGGGGGTATAAGCTTCTGTCGGTTCACAGCCATTTAAGAACTTTTTGCAACCCGCAAGGGCGGGAGCAGACGAATGTCTTTGAATTCGATTGCAGAAACGTTGAAGGTATGAACTAGATACAATGTAGCGCACCTCGCTGAGTAACATAGGGGTTTAATAATATATGATGATTTTGAGCTCAATGTGGTTGTTTCTTTTTAATGTTATGGGTTTTGAGCAAACAGCGGAATTAATTGTGCACACGAAACGGGGGACTAATCATTGGAGAGTGTTTTTTAACTTTATTTATGAGAAAAATTGTTTTTTAGATTTTGTGAAACTGTTCATGATACGATATATTTTTTCTTTACTCTAGAGTTACCCCTGACGAAGGCCGAAAGGCCTTGGGTTAAATATTATAATGAACTGTGCGACTCCGACATGCTGTATTAAAGGCTGTGGCATTATACACGCATTTGTACATCGGAAGAACCATGTTTCACCTATTTATCTAAATGGACAATAAACCTCACAAGGAAATTGATTAAAACGGACTAAAATTGATGACATTTTTTGGCTTACGATGTTTTTCATCTAACAAGTGGTGGTTTGCATCCTGGGACTGATCTACACAGTTACAACAGGTGAGCTGACATTCATTGATTATTGTCGGTAATGACTTCATGTAGAGGTTGAAAAGCATGGGTGATATGATACACCCTTAAGGGATCCCTGCATTTGTTCCGTTTTGAAGGTAGGATGTAATCCAGGTCAGAGCAGTCCCCTCTATACTGACTTTGTAGAGTCTTTAGATTTGAGTGTCCTGATCAACTGTGTTGAAGGCAGCTAAAAGCTCCAAGAGAAGTAGTGCAGCAACCCTGTTGTGGTCTACTGTGTTTTTAAGGCCCTCCCAGACAGCGATTAGGGAAAATTCTATTCATCTTCCTTGACAGAAACCTGTCTGGAAGTTGGAAAGCATGGAATTATCTTCTATAAATTGAGACATGTGGGAGAATGCTGCTCTTTCTATTATTTTGCAGAGGAATGGTCTATTTGCAATACGTCTGAGGTTGTTTGGGTTTTGAGGGTCCAGGTTTGTGTTAGGGGCCTGCTTGTTTTGACCATAAATTGAGTTTCTGATAGTTGCTTGAAGGAATCAGAGGCTGGGTTTACTTATCCTTGGTGGTGGTGGTGGTTGGGGGGGGTTGAAAAAGGGCTGGCACTGGTGGTTTTATTTTGGTTTAAATAGGAATCCAACATGTCTGCTTTGGTTGTGCAATGATTTGCCAGTTTTGTCAGGAAATTCTTAGGAGATAGGATGGCTTCCTTCAGTGCATTTAGGTTTACAAAATCCGTGGGGAATTTTATAAAATTTGTTATTTATTTTGTTTTGCATTCTGAATTCCGTTTGAATAGTAGATTTTTTAATAGCTTTTTTTGATAGATGACTTGTATATTCTGCTGTGTTTGCGTAGGCGAAGTTTGTCTTGAGCATTGTTTGTTTGACTCAGGTGTGTTGCAGAATTGCAATTTGTTGTTTTCTCTTTTTTTCTGCATTCATCCAAGGTGCTTGTTTTATTTTTCCAAGGTGCTTGTTTTCTTTTTGCCTTGTTTGGTTGTTATCATGGTTCAGTAATATGAAGGCACAATGTCCCAACAGAGTGTTTCTATAAAACACATCCAACTGTGAATCAAAAAAAGAAACACCAAAAGTCTTTTTGAAAAACAAAGTTTTAATATAAATATTTATTCAAAAAATGATAAAAAATGGGTAATTATAATAAAATAACTACCACACAACGCAGGGTGACACACAAGATGCAGGCACCACAAATACAATCTCTTATTGTGAAGCTAAAAAAGGCCTCAAACATTGGCATGAAATGTAATACATCAAACATGAGTGCGTTCATGGTTCCACCCTCTAAAAAATTCTGATTGAGGCCTTATTATTCAAGTGCTCACAACTGAACACAGGTCTTGCTATTCTAGTCCTAAAGGAATGGCTAGAAGTATTTCAACACATGTACTCACCAGTGTTCACAGATTACCACCTGTCTGGGGGTTCAAAGTGTTGAGTGTCTGAAGAGCGGTTTTCTTTTAACTTTAATCTGGAACCAAAAGTAGTAAGCTTGCTCTCTTGGGTCCTCAATGTAAAACTTCAATCACTGCTAGCAGTGTTATCGACCAAATGTGTTTAATTTGGTGGACATGTGTGGGCACTAAAGTGAATTTGGACATTGCTGGAATCTTACCAGCAATAGTTACAGGGGCAGAGCATAAGCTCAGGAATGTTGACCAGCAGGTAGTGAGCCTTTACGGTCACTCTAATTTTATCTGGCAGAACTACTACAGTATGCATACACAGTAAATATGCCCTATGCTAAACTACAGCCTTCAACGCTGATTGCAAAGGCATGGAGTTGTTTTTCTAGTAAGGGAGAAGACACAAGAAGCACATAAGCCTCAATGCCTGTGCTGATATACCATTCCATTCCATTTCATTTGTAGAGCGCACGTCTACCACCAACGGTGGTGTCCTGGCGCTAAGCAGAGGAAATACCCTCAGTGGAGAACAGAGAGAACAAGACGGGCTAAGGCAGAATAAATAGTCAAGTTTTCAAGGCCTTCCTTAATGCAGTCTCTACAAAGAGAAGTGCCACTGAAAACCGAGATGGTCTCCAGGGAGGACCACTAATTATGGCACAATGTTTACCTAGACCTCAGCCTCTGCACTGTGCATTCTGTAGCATTCCTCTCAAGAAACCAAAATGCAGTCGCACCCAACACTGTGCTGACTTCCATGACAGCTTCAGAAGGGATAAGCTTAAGAAGAGACAAGGAGATAGTAGCCCTCCCAAACAGCTTCAGAAGGGACAAGGGGATAGTAGCCCTCAATTCCAAACTGGTTTCCCTACAGATGCTACAAGGAGTAGGTAGACTTCAGTGTTGGTGTTGATTTTAAGAGAACTATGGGAGGTGAGAGGACTGCAGAGATCACAGCCCTGATCTGGTCTCCAAGTTTAACGAGTAAATCAGAAGGTACAAGGAGAATGTGTCTCTATGACCAGGCACATGCCAAAAGGGAAGTAGTTGAAAAATGGAACAACAAACAGTTGAATTTTTGTTCAGTGTTATCTCTCTCACTTCTCATTAATTCTTAACTGGAGATTGGGCATTAAACTGGATTGGGTAGTGGGCTTGAGAGGAGTAGGCACTCATATCAAGTGCTGTCCAAGTTAGTAAAATTTACACTTTACCAAGAACATTTTCTAAGGTCAGGGGTGAGGGTCGGCTTTGAGCACTGAGCCCTTCCTGCTGATTATGGTAAATAAAGGAGAAGCTAGCAAAGGAAGCAACAGTCAGTGGCGAGTTTCCTCACACATGCAACACATCGCAAAAACGGTGTTCAAATCCAAGGTTTCCCGCTAGAAGGGCTGAAATGAATGGACACTATTTCAACATGCAAAGACACCCTTGGGTGTAGTGGAAGACCAGAGGCTGTATAACACTGAGTCGTCTAGGGGAGCAATGAGCATGTGCGCCCACTCTCTGTGCCACTTTGTTGTTACAGAAGGTGCCAGAGAGCCTTGTGTGCCCCCTTCTGTAACACACATCATGAGGCACTACATGTGTGCCAGCACAAAATCAAGAAAGAGATCCTCCATTTACATGTGTGTGTGACCCGATGGAAATAGGGAAAGACTTTGCCTCTGCACCCATACCATATTGCAGTTGGAGGCACAGAAGCAAAGGAGCTGTCAAGGGATGTAGGAAAGGCATGCCACACTGAGGTGGCATATAGTCATTGTGCCCTCTGATAATGGGGAAAAGGGTTCCATGGACTCCCCCAGACATTCCCTGCAGCAAACGATGTACCTCACTGCACTGGCATACAGGATGATTTGGGTTCCTCTTTCAAATGCAGGTCGGTTGCCGCCTGCACAGTGACTCATGGACCGGTATGTTCACACATCCAGTCCGTCTTTCACTAATGCTCTGCTTCCAGTGTACATATGAGCTATTGCGTGCACAGGGAACATCACATTTGTTGTCATACAGCACGCTGACCCAGTCTACGTCATGTACACACACTTTGGGGTGCGCCATGGTGCAGAGTGGGACAGTTGCTGTATCCATAATATGCCCTTAGGTGGACAAATGGTTGTACAGGGAAAAGGAGCCAGATAATAGTGGAGGGATCTAAACTGAAAATCAGATTTGGACAACATTCCCAAGTGCAGAGATTCAAGAAGTTTACTGTTATGAAAAGAGGCATTCCAAAGAATGAGGGTACTTGTGGAAAGGATAGAAGATGTTTTTCAGGGAAAGGCAGACGGGAAAAGTCTACACAGGGAGCAGAAATGAAACTCTTGAATGCTGAACGTAGAAGGCCATTTTATCAAAATTTCAGATGCTGAACACTGACACAGAATAACCCAAAGGAGAGATGATAACCAGGAACGTCATATCAAAGCCATATGGGAACACACTCAAAACCTCCCGCCCACACACAGGTATCTGTATTTACAGAAGTATCTATAACACAAATCCAACAATTCCAGTGAAAACATTTCTTTGTGTTTTTGGAGTCAAGTCAACAGCCATTCGGATACTGAAGTAGTAATCATACATTGTAAGAATATGATCACTTAGTGGGCTGTGAGATAATGATTTCATAATTTTTCACACACAAAGTAAAGTTTACTGAGTGGTCACAGCAGTCCCCTGTATCGCTGAAGCAGGAGCAGATGACTGGCTCCTTTCTGCAGACAAGCGTTCCAGTCTTTCTGTATAGAACCCGTTAAAATCCAACCTGTGGGACACCAGAGAACAGAACAAGTTAGCAAAAAGTCTGACAATAAAAGGTGGTTATCTGCTTTGACTTGAGAGTCAATAGGTATGGACTGCTAAATGCTATGAGGAAAAGAAAAAATACGGCTTATACCCCTATTGTTCTCAACTCGCCTCTGCCCCCCTTTGAGGTAGGAGAGTAATCTCTCACCTAAGAGAGACTGTCTGGGAACAGAAAAGCCCTAGAACTGGTCAAACTTAAAATCAGGGATGTGATCCTGCAAATGGCAAGACAGAGATGGATTCGAAACAACTCAAGGATCTCCATCATCATACCACCTTAGAGTAAAGAAGACTAAACATTTACATCTAATAAATTTTTCTCTGATATTGTATAGCTGAGGGGCTACAGTACTAGCCTACCAAACAGATAAAAAATTACTGTCGCGTTCAGCACTTTCATATGAATGTGACAATTTTATTATGCATTGCAGACCTTAATGTGGTCTAAAAATATCTATTTTTTGAGCAATGAATGCCATTTTTTCTTTGTCTACACTTAGCATGTGTACTTTTGGCTTGTATCCCAGGCATCAAAATAAATGTCAGCTTATTTGCAGGTTACCATGCTTGGTGCCCATTTTCAGTGTAAAAGTTTACCCTGACTATGGCTTTCAGATCGTTACAGAGCAGAACGTAAGGATCAAAGGAATTTCAAACTAGGGCCAAGAATCAAATGCCTTCTTGGCATCAAGGGACGTTATCGCTATTGGTTCCTTTTCTAGTGTTGTCTAGCCAGGTTTGTGGTTGCATGAGGTTCAGCCTGATGCATCTAATTGACTCGAAACCTGTGTGGTCCATGTATACCAAATGCGTCAGCACTCTTAGGAGTCCCGTCACCAGTATCTTTTCGTTCTCGCATTACCTTCTGTGCATATCCCCGTAATGAGTGCATGATTATATCTTGCGGTATCTTTTCTTTGTCCTCCTGAAACATGTTCAGCAATTTGATCCCTAGCTTTGAAGAAAGTTTCTTATGCAGTTTTGCCTGAAACCCATTTGGTCCAGGAACCTTTTACCACTGTAATTGTTAAATTGCCTGTGTGACTTCCTAAATTACTAGTTCCTTCACTAGACTCATCCCCTCTTTTTCTTCTAGGGTCAGAACTTTTAGTGTTTCCAGGAAAGTAGCTATTCCTGGCTTCTCCTAGTATTTATTTGTCCTTATACAACATCTTGTAATATTCAGTAAGTGCCTCAACAATATCTAGGTCATTTTCTAATTTTTACATTTGTCATTTACAATACCCCCCCCCCCCCGACACCTTGTCTCTTGCTCAACGTGGCTAAGCCACAACCTCATGTAGACTCCTTTGCATACTTGTGTGCTGCATCTTAGTTGCTTTATTAGTCTGTCTAGTTTAACTGACCATGTCCATAAAGTCTCCTCCCAATACATACAAGGGTGTAGCTGCTTCCATTCTCAATGGACATATTCTGTCACAGGTAGCCATTTGCAGTCTTGTGTTTTGGTGCATACATTTTGAAAATAGCGACACTGTTTGCCACACATGCCCTAAACCCCTGCATAGCACCCATTTGGTTTGATTAATTTATCGGACCCTGGAATGGGGGTGACTTGTTTGTTAAAATCACTATGCCATGTGAGCCCTCTGTGTAACCCATTTGTGCCAATGAGGTATATTTGCCTCTAGCTTGGAACTTACATTCAGTGCCCATCAGATGTGTTACCCATAGCAGCATTAAATCAGGGTCCTAAAAATGCATATATTAGGTTATCATCCATCGGTAAATGTTGTTGCCATGGCCATTTATATTCCAATGGAGGATTTTCAATTTCTTCCTATGCTTTTTATGTCTTTGGTCCTCCTTTTTGTGCTTGACTGAGCTTGCCATTCCTGTTGTGTCTCAACTTTTCTTGTACCTATGTCTTGCATTTCCTCCCCCTTTAAGTAATGCAACCATCTTAATTTAATTTTCTTCCATCTTTTTAGTTTGCGTGGGATTGTTCACCGCCCTCCTGGCTGAGAGCTACATTAAATCATGGGGAAAGGTGTCCTTAGGCTGCTGTTACGGACGCTTCTGTCTGAGCATTTCTTGATCCTCTTTTGTCTTGTTCTGTGTCATCAACTCCCCTGAGGAGGAGTCCTCCATCATCATCGTTGCAGGTTGTGTTATGTACATTTCAGCCTTTCCTCAAAGGTACCCATATCACTACTCATTGTCCATTTTTGCCGGGTGTTCCTTTTCAGCTTCGCTACATCCTATTTTTCGCTACTCAGTCACATGCCGATTCAGGAGTGTCAGAAAGTGTGGTTTTAGAGCTGTTGATCACTGAGTCCTGCTGCGAACAAGAGCATATACTAAGTTTTCATTGCTCTCAGTTTTTTCTTCTCTTCAAAGGATTTTCCTTGCTTTTGGACTAGATTAGAGTAGACTGAAAAGAACATAATTGTTGCTGACTCATATTTAATTTCTTTTTTTATCACGAGTCGTTTTAAGGCTAATGTCCCGGATCCCTATATTTGAGGATAGTGGAAATGATAGACCTGGAAGGGTTTTTCTGAGTTAATGCTCTATGGGCCCTTTTCATAACAAAATAACTTGACAAAGTGCCCATTACAATCAGTGTTTGCAACCAGTCAGCCAGGAACTTCTCTGGCTGATTCTCCTCTATCCTCAACTCTCACAGCCTCCAATGGGGCAGTCACACTAGTCTGTTTGGAGTGCTGTTTGGATTATTTTGGTGGTATCTTCCAATTCAGAGACACACTCCATTGTGTCAGTCGCCCAGTTCACCACACTCTAGTGCCAAGTCCACCGATCTCCCCAATCCTGATCTCGAACAAGTTTTGGTGTCTGTTATTGCTTGAAGATGACGCCGATCTATAAGGCTGATCACAGTGGTCTTCTGTGTTTTGTTCTGCCTGCTGCATTGCTTGGTTCTTTTTTTCTGCTCCCATAACTAGCGGTTATGTGGCATGGGAGATTATCCGTGGGTTAGTGTTGTTCCCCTCCTATCGAATTTCCTCCTCTTGATAGTGTTTCAGCCTTCCGTTTTGTCCTCTCCTCTGTTTAATCGGGATCCGTGTATTTACTGTAAGAATTGGTAGGACCTTCTTTTCCCACACAGGTTTTAAAAACAACAAAATAACAAAAAATAGATATAGCAATAGGGGAACCCCACACGCCAAAATCTATTTATGCAAATTACATCAGCAGCCCTGACTGTGCGGCCCCTACCTGACCTCCCAATCACGAATATCACTCTCCTCTTCTCTGTTAATGCATTTATTTTGAAACCGCTTTACTAAATCTTTCAGCGCCAGCCCGGTAGCTCACAAGTGACGCTCTCCTCTTCATCTTTTTTCAGCCATGTCGACTCTGCACACGTTTTCTCTTTCTAGTCTGCTTATCCTGCTTATCCTGACCCAGACATAATTATGTTGCGAGATACATTCTTTGAAATTTCAGAATGCTGCATTTATTACATAACATAACATAAGCGCCGGGACGCCCCTTTGTTGGGGCAGCTGTGCGCTTTATAAAAATGCGTAACATAACATAACATAACATTAAGGATTCAGACAGACTATTCAGGAAGGGGATCAGCTCAAGCTCTATTCAGGCATCTATGCCATGTTACTTGTTTTGCCACGGTTCTCCCAACCATGAGAAGCTCTGAAGCGACCGTTGCTAAACAAGAAATGATCTTTTATTAGCAAACTCAATTACTACTGCACTCCAGCTAAGACGCTTCCAGGCTCCACTTACCCTAGACTCTTGTAAATGATCTACTCACATTTTCTGGAGAACTGTTACAACGTTTTAGATTTAAAAGGCTCTTAGAGATAAACTCCATTTTAAGAGAATCCTTCAAATGAAAAAGTTGTTCATCTTCAGTAACACTCTTTCTGGTAGATACTCTATGTTACTGCAGATGCCTCACCTTGTGACCCTCCCCCAGTGCCAGTCTGAATCTGGAAACGGGGAACAGCTCCCCACACTTGCAGGTGGTGCCATCAGACTCTGTCGCAACGCTGGCCCCCAGCAAACAAGATGTCACGGAGACTTTTGAAGGGGCCATGTTGGGGCACTAACATCAGTTATCTCTCTAGTTTGTTCTATGTCCTCAGAAGTGAAACATGGCTGACAAGATCAGAATTTTACTGGCAGTGTGAAAGAACTAATTTGGGACATGTTTACACTTTAAATTTCACTCCAACAAATATTGCGGAGTGCAGGAAGTGAGGAATCTGCAGCTAGATAGTATATCCACTAGAAAGAAGTTACCAAAGTTAAGTAACTTAATTCTTTTGACTCCCTTGTGAATGAGTACCAAAGGGTGCCTCCAAGAAAGTGGGTCTGAGGAGTGGATTTACAATAGGAAGACCGAGTGTACAAAATTACGCTCCAGATAGACTTGAGAACCAATGCAGTACTGCTGTTTGACAGTATGGACAGATGTTTAAATGGCTGACTGACAGCTGCCCAAAAGCAGAACAACCCAAGCTAGGGCTGTAGTCTGACTTTTACCCTTGTGAAATGAGCCCTAAAGCCTTCAGAAAGAGCATTCTTGGCCAAGGCATAACACAGTTTCACGCGGAGGACAATCCAATATGACAACTCCCTTTCTGGACCTCCTTTGCTTTCTTTGCATTGGCAAATCCAACAGTTGATCATCAACATAGTGCTCCCTGGAGTTATCAATATAGAAGCTAAAGGCACGATGTAGATCCTACCAGCACAGTCTCTCTTCCTCTTTAGATGGTTGTATTTGTGGAAAGAACACAGATAACATGATGGACTTCTTGGTGTGGAAAGGTGATCCCCCCCCCCCCCCCACACTTTTGGGGACGAAGGATGCACAGGTCACAATTACCAACTTGCCAGAGAAAAAGGTAGGACGTGACGAGGCCTGTAGCTCGCTGATATGACATGCAGGTGCCATAACAATGAAAAATACAGTTTTCGAGCTCAAGATACTCGAAGTACATCTTTGGAGAGGCTTGAAGGGAGCACATATCAGAAAAGTCAAAACCAAACTAAGATCTCATTGCATATCAAAAGGGAGCCAGGGTAACGTGTGAAAGAAACACCTCACAACAGATTGCTTGAATAACAAGGGCTGATCAGGGAAATGAAGAAAGGCTGGAAAGTCCTATATAGCAATGAATTGATGGGCCAAAGAAAACACAAACAACTTAACATGCAATAAAGGAGTTGCCACCTTGCAAGTGGAGGCATGCACCTCAAGGCTCTGCAGAGTGGGATGCTGTAGTAGGAACTTAGGGTCATCAAGCTCTGGTCTATGGCACCTAGCAGTAGGACGATTAACTGGGGCAGAAAATGGTTATGACACAGCTGCCATAATTGGGTGATCCAGATTAACGTTAAATGGCAACAGAGCCTCTGAAGTAGAAGGACCAGGTTGCTGAATTTCTGCCAAGAGGTTAGCATTTGTTTCTGCAGTGGGTAGAAACAATTCCAAAACTTTTTCTGCCATCCTAACTACAACTGTGAAACAGGCACTTTCTGTTTGGGCCCCCTAATGAAAATTAACAGCACATTATGAGGAGGTAGCCAAGCCATTGGCATATTGTAAGTCAAGATATAAACCAGCATCAAGATAAATAGGACAGAGCAAGTTATACGTCTCCACGGCTTCATCCAGAGACTAATGTTTTTCCAGAACTGGATGAGCATTTGTTAAAGTATAGAGTGGCAAAGGGAGAACTCTAGCTGAAGATGGGTACGAATGTGGGGACTCTGGGTACATACGTCAAGAAAGAATGTCTGAGGGAGCTTTAATCAATTTGAAGATCTGCTCTATACTTCCTTGAAGTCCTTAAAATGCTGCAACTTGCTGCGGAGTTGACGATGACGATGACCAGCTCCAGATTCGGCATCAGGTTCAAAGAAAAAGAATTGAAAAAAAAGGTGTCGGTTTTCTGGAATACTGACGGCATGACCTGTCCTCAGAGTGGGAGCATCTAGACGTTGACAGCGTTGTTTGCTCAATCTCGATTTCTTTTTTTACTTGTCCCTCAACTTTGTTTTTGACTTACCTGAAGAGGCAACCTGGACAGGACCTGCCTTGCTATTTAGAGCAGCCACATGTTCTGTATTCGGTGATGTAAAGTCACAGGGAAGCATTTGTCACACAACCTAGAGTCATATTTGAGGCAGAGGAACAACAGGCCCATGTTGGGTGGATCTGTAACAGACATCTGTTTCCATCACGTATGTCGTTGTTTGAAGCCGGTCATCTTCGGGGATGACATCCATGCACTTTGCCAAATTTATTTGAGCCAAAAGAGCTTCCATAACAACTGAAATCGTTCATAGTGAAGCTCGTCAAAGGGGTATGGAATAGGAGAAATTAAAGTAATTACGCAGAGTTAGTGTCTTTAGGTGTTTCTGTGTCATGCCTGGAGGAAGGACAGAGCCAAATGACACTACTTGCCTAAGTGTGGGAGCTATTGCAAGAGGTTTTGGATCCAGTCTGGCGACTAGGAAGATTAACAAGGTAAGGATTCTGTGATAAGAAGTTTCCATCACAGAAGCACATATTGGACAGTTAAAAGGTAATTTTACTTTATACCAATTGGGGTATTATAGCTTTTTGCTTCTATTTTTATCATGGTCTTTTTGAGGGATACATTCCTTAAATTTGCTGTATTTGACAAATGCCCTTCGTTGGTAGATTACGGTTTCTCAGCTGTTCTGCATTGCTTCTTGTTTTCTGTATCCACTAGCACTTTTGGGAAGGCTAAGTCAAGCTAATGAAAGAAGAGCAAATGGTACTTCATAGAACCCATAACTCACTTAATTTGTGGGTGTAGTGGAATTTACAATATAGTGTGTCAAGTTTCTAGTATATTTTATACCTATCTGGCCTTTGACTTTAACATTTACTGTTGCATAAATAATAATTTAGTCATAAGGGTGGGTGCCACTTTTTGTTTTGAAAACAGCTGAATTTCAGTTTTTTTCTCAAACACTGTCCCAGCTACTAAAAGGATATACAAGGAGAGCTGTAATGTTTGTTATTCTGGAAAAGGGTATTAAATGGAATGTAGGAAACCAAGGAGAGCAAAGGGAGATGGAGGGCAAACTCCACAAGGGCAACTCAGAATATTGGAGTTGTAGATAAAGTCAGAAGGAATTTTTAAAGTAGCCAGAAATACTTGACATGCTAAATCCTGCCCCAAGGGAAGCAATCTGACTTCCATATCACACAGAAGCATCAGTCCAGAAGAATAGGCCGTAAGGAAAGGTGCAAAAAGAAGTGGAAGCTGGCCAATGCAAACAAAGGCAGACTGGCCGGCACGTACAAGGGGCACAATGAGAGTAAGTTGGCTTAAAAGAGGATGACCTTTGAAGAAAGTGATGCTAAGGATTATCAACAAGATAGACCTTGTAGTACTGAAAGTGAATCCCAAATTTCCCACAGCTAGCACAACCTGCAGCAATAAGCTAAAAACGAATTCTTAAGCCACACATAACCACAAAAGCATTAGGTTGTTACGTATTGCTTGACTTACTGCTCTAGAAGCTATGAGTATAAGACTGCAGGATGGCTTAGTGTGTTATATACTTTGACGCTGACCTTTACTGTAACCTGTTGGCTAGAAGTTCGAATCCTGGAAAAGTCAAACTTGGCTTCAATCTGTCTGAGTTTAGTAAACAGAGTATTAAGGTGGGTGATAGTAACAAACTTTCAATTAGTGTTTAGAAATGTCTAAATTATGGTACAAGGTGCTGTTCAAAATAGCAATAGCAGTTTAATCGTATTCATTTATTTATTAAAGAGCTCTGACTGCTACCAAACATCACCTTGATCATTTCAGGGTGCTACAGGAAGAAGAAAATACATGGAATATATAGGATGGAAAGGAGAGGGTGTTAAGCAAGCTGTGGCATCTAGTCCTAGATCCAGTTTTCTTTGATCACTTCTTTTAATGTGGTATTTATCGAGTGGAAGACTTTGCTAAATAACCTGATGTTCATGTAGTTTCTGCACTGTAGATGAACATATATGGAGTAACTCTCTGGACTAATAGAGATCCAAAGTTTCAAGAACCCCAAAGATCTGCCTCCATGATTGAGAGTCCTGAACGATCACTACTAGATCAGGCTACTACACGCTCTTAGTCTAGAAATGTTACAATAAATTCATATTGATAGTCAGTCATAAACCATGCCCATACAACCGTGAAGGCGTAATCTCCACCACAGACTTACCTGTAAATTATATTTATCATACTGTGCTCACAGTCATTGGTGCTGTACACACTAAGCTTGTCCAGTAGGTCTAGGAGGTGAGTAGAGAAGTTGCTGTCAAACTTGCTGATAGTGGCCTCAAAGCCAGTGGTTGAATGGAGGGCATCGACATGTTCTGCCAAGAGCTAAAATTAAGAAAGTAGAGAGAAAATATATTAATGCAGCCTTTAAAGGGTGTTTAACCCATAAGCTTAATTTCCTCTTTTGGTTACCGACAGTAGTTACAGTCAAAGTGAGGAAGCTTTTTGGCTTCAATCATTGACAAATGAGGGTCACTAAGAGAAGATTATTACCTTTTCCCGTGCCGAGGTAGCAAGGAAAAAAGTGTTCTGAAATAACCAGTACACATTTGTAGAACCTTTCCAGGTGTTAATCACTTGTCCTTTATCTTTACCCTGTATGCTAGTGATAACACATGCTAGACAAGG
Organism: Triturus cristatus; assembly: GCF_964204655.1. Lineage (NCBI taxonomy): Eukaryota > Metazoa > Chordata > Amphibia > Caudata > Salamandridae > Triturus > Triturus cristatus. The sequence continues at coordinate 649,700,227 of NC_140580.1, read as the reverse complement.
CAGTACTAGAGGTTCAGGGATGTCCATGTTGAAAGATTGTTACCTGCCTCTGGGGGTTCCTGGGCATTGATTTGAAGCTCAAGGGTGATGTAGATGTGACATAAAAAAGAGTTACTTACCTGTAACTTTAGTTATTCAGTATTGGTATCTTTCATAGATTCACATGCTTAGAATCCTCCCCGCCGACGAGGTGGGAGTTTCGCGGTACAATAAAATATATACATAATAGTCATAAAAAACATTAGATCATACTAGGCTACTATGGACAGTAAGGTCACTACATTAGCCTATCTCTGTCTTTTTGTAAAAAGAACCAAACTTGGAACACAGCTCATCAGGCTGCAGCACCTTCTTAGAACCCTTACACAGAGAGGCAAACCCTCAGATTTTCGTAGCACAAGTGACAGTAGTATGTAATAACAATAAGGTAAGCGTCTCCCGGGGAGAAGGGTGGGTCGCATGTGAATCTATGAAAGATACCAATACTGGATAACTAAAGTTACAGGTAAGTAACTCGTTTTCTTATCCAGTATTGGGGTATCTTTCATAGATTCACATGCTTAGAATCAGAATAGTTAGAAGTAAAAAATCCTTTTGCATAGTGGATGGTGGGTATCATTAGAAAAAACAAAAGATACCTCATAATACCAATACATTCGAACCCAAATAAGGGAAAGCATTATAAGATATGCATGAATAAAAACAAACAAACATAAATTATAATATAAAAGCACAGCATGAAAATAGAATAAACAATAATCTAGGCACCTCCTTACAGAGGCTTACCATATCTAAAAAGGTTCCGTAGCACTGCTTGACCCACAGCTGACTCAGCCCCTGTCGCCAGATCCAAACAGTAATGCCGTGTAAAAGTGTGCACCGTCTTCCAGGTCACAGCACGGCAAATCTTCTCTATAGGTACTCCAGCAAAAAGAGCAGTAGACGAGGACACTGCCCTTGTGGAATGGGCCTTGGGTTTTGCAGATAAAGCATGTCCGGCTTTATTATGACAGAATTGGATAGTGGTTGCAATCCACCTTGCAATAGTGGATTTCGTAACCGCTGTTCCTGGCTTTTGACCACCATAAGAAATGAACAGTTGATTCGACTTTCTGATGGACACAGTATGTAAAATATAGAATTCCAGACACCTTTTAACATCCAGAGTATGCAACATCTTTTCAGCAGAAGACGACAGGATTGGGAAAGAACATACGCAGAATAACAGGCTCGTTAAGATGGAATGTAGAGGGAACCTTCGGAATAAACGTTGGATTAGTTATGAGGAAGACATAATCGTTGGTGAATTTCAAGTAAGGTTGTTTAATAGTGAAGGCCTGGATCTCACTGACCCTCCGAGCAGAAGTGAGTGCTATTAACAGTACCGTTTTCCAAGAGAGGTATTTTAGGTCAGTCTTGTGAACAGGCTCAAAGGGATGCTTCATAAAATGTTGTAACACCAGATTAAGTCTCCATTCTGGAGGAGGAGCTTTGACAGGTGGAAAAGTTCTGAACAGTCCTTTAAGAAATTGTTTGACCAATCGATTAGAGCAAAGGGATGCAGCTCCTGTATGTCGAAATAGCTGCTAAATGTAATTTGACAGAAGTAAACATAAGACCAGACTTAGATAATGAAAGGAGATAAGGCAGAACGTTATCTGGAGAACATTGAACAGGATGTAGATCCTTGTCAGCGCACCAGGCACAGAATCGTTTCCATTTCAAAGCATAAGTCTTTAAAGTAGAAGGAGCTCTAGCCCTAGCAAGGATATCTCTACAATCCTGAGGCAGATCTATCTCCTTAAATTCTGTGAATCCAGAAACCATGCATGAAGATGCAATTGGACTGGACGAGGATGAAGAATCTGGCCCTTGCTCATTGATAGCAGGGTCGGAACTGCAGGCAGGCGGTATGGTCTGCGTTTGGATAGCAGGAGAAGCTCCATAAACCAATGCGGACGCGGCCACCGCGGAGCAATGAGAATCATGCAACATGGTTCCATCTTGAGCTTGCGTAGAAGTCTTGGGATCAACGGAAAGGGGGGAAATGCGTACGCAAAGATCCCTGTCTACCTCATCATGAAGGCGTTCCCCCCACGAGCCCTTCTCCGGTTCCCAACTTGCAAAGAATTGGCACTTCCGATTGTTCTTGGAAGCAAAGAGATCCAGATTTGGTTTGCCCCACATCTGAAAAATGTGATCCACAACTGACTAGTCCAACTCCCACTCGTGACATGACTTTGACGTCCTGCTCAGAGTGTCCGCTAAAGTGTTGTGGATTCTCGGCAAATGTTCCACTTTTATCTTGATGTTGTGAGACAGCAGCCATTCCCAAATGTTTTGAGCTTCTCGAGACAGTATGTGCGAACGTGTCCCTCCTAGCTTGTTTAAGTAATACATGCAAGTGGTGTTGTCGGTTCTGATGAGGACTGATGACCCTTGAAGCCTTGGGAGAAAAGATTGCAACACCAGGAAAATGGCTCGAAGCTCCAGTAAATTGATATGCAGGTTTGCCATTGCAGCAGACCACCTTCCTCTTATGCAAAGATCCTGAAGGTGTGCACCCCACCCTTCTAGGGAAGCATCCGTAGTGAGGATGAACTCCGGTACGGAAGGAAGAAAAGTGAGCCCGATTGAGACATTCTTGGAGCACAGCCACCAAAGAAGCGTTTCTCGCATAAGTGGAGTTATCTTCACTAGGTCGTCGAACAAACCTGAGATCTGTAGCCACTGACTGTCTAATTCCTCTTGGATCGGCCTCATCCTTAGACGGGTGTGAGGCACCAACCGAATTGCTGAAGACAGTATTACTAGGAATGACTTGATGAGTCTCACAGAAGCGAACCTTCTTTTTAAGAGGTCTGATGCCAGAGAAATCAGACGTGATTGCCTTTCTTTTGACAAGAATGCTTTGTCCTGAATAGTGTCCAACGTTGCCCCTAGCAATTGGATTCTTTGATTTGGACAAAGAACTGATTTTTGAATGTTTAGGGACAGTCCCAGGGATTGAAATAGTTGAAAGCAAGTGGACGTTGCTCGAGAAGCCTGTCGAAACGAAGGAGTCTTTATTAGCCAATCGTCCAGATGAGGGAATAATTGTATGCCTTGAAGTCTGAGATGAGCCGCCACCGGGGCCAAGAATTTGGTAAAGACTCTCGGGGCTGAACGCAGGCCGAAGGGTAGGACTTTGAACTGAAAATGTGCACCTGCTACAGTGAAACGAAGGAATTTCCGGTGTTTGGGATGAATGGGGACATGGAAGTAAGCATCCTGGAGATCTAAAGTTGTCATGAAATCTGCATGGTCTAGAAGCTGAAGGATTTCTTGAAGTGTGACCATGCGAAAGGATTTCTTTTGAAGATATTTGTTCAGCTTTCTTAAAGCCAGGATAGGCCTCCATTCCCCTGACTTTTTCTTTATAAGAAAAAAGCAGGAATAAAATACTTTTCCCACCTGAGAGCGAGGCACTCTTTCTATCGCTCCTTTCGATAGCATGATTTTTGCTTCCTTCCTGAGAAGAGCCAGATGTGGAGGAAGTTTCTTTAAAGGTGGATGAGGGGGAGGGGTACTGACAAATTCCAGGGTATGCCCATATTTTAGAACAGTGTTTCCCAAACTGTGGTAGGGGTCCGCGACACATTCCCAGGGGGTCCTCAGGCAGCAGTTTTAAAAGCACTGCAAAGTTCCTTGTATAATTAGAAGTTTTCGAGCAACAATAAAAGTGTCAAGATAAGGCCTGTGATTAATGTTCCTGCTGAGAGAGATGAGAGTTTTGTCTAGTGGCAGCTTTGACATATCTAATGTAGTACAGAGGATTAATATGCCTATTGCAAAGAACGTGTACCTGCATTTGTTTTTAAAAAACTGTGTTTTATCTGCATAGGTCAGTGGGTTACTGCTTTTTTTTTTTTTTTTAAACTTTGTTGTGCAGAAAACAATAATACAAACGTGTGCCTACACCCACCAGGGCCGGCCGCTAGCACATGCAGGTCAATTACGAAACGTCACAAAGCAGCGACTGGTCCCCAGAGGCGCAGCAGGATTACAAAGTTATGCTCGGCAACGCAGAAATTAGGCAGAATACTGACATTTTAAATTTTGAAAAAAGAAAACGAACAAAAAGGAAAAACAAAACTCAAGGCGAGAAACAATCTAAACAGTGTCGAGCGCCGACGGGGGGACCCCGCCCCACCAGGTAAAGAATCAGGAGGTCAATAAAGCTGACCGGGGGAGGGGGGGAGGCAGCGGGGAGGCCAGAACAATCAGCGTAAAGAGTGCAGTACTCCGGGAACCCCAGGATCAGGGGGACAGGGAAATATCAGAAGTATCTTCAAAAGGGGGCGTACAAATGTTTCCTCGGTAGGCGTTCCACTGACCCCAAATTCTACCCCACGCCCCAGGCTTGCCCCGCACCAGATATACCGTCTTCTCCCTGAACATACACCAGTCCATGTTCTCCTTCCACACTGACACGGTGGGAGGCCGTCGGGAGCCCCAAAGCTGTGCGATATCCCTCTTTGCGATCATGTTCCCAAGTGCCGCCCACCGGGCCTGGGCTACGTTGTAATCATTCGGCTCCCATACATTCAACAAACATCGACGAGCCTCAGGCAACAGAGCAACCCCAGTAACACACTCCATTACCGCATGCACACGGCGCCAATAAGCCACAACCTCGCGACACTCCCAAAGGATATGAAGGAAGGTGGCACTCATACCACAGCCGCGCTTACACAGCCCATCCAAAGAAAAACCCATCGCAACCAAACGAGGACCCGTCACATACACACGGTGAAGAATTTTAAGCTGGAGAAGACGGAGACGGGCCGGAATGGCGACCTCTTTTGGGGAGGACACTGCAGACTGCCAGTCCTCGTCATCCAACTCCAACCCGTCTCCGGTCCAGGCCTCCCGAAGATGCCCCAGGAGGTCCGCCCTACTATTGATTAACTTCTTATAAATCAGAGAAATCGTACTGTCGGGCAGATGACCATCAAGTATACGGTCCTCGAGTGGTGAAGCTACGGGGATCGTGGTACCAGCCTTGAAAACCGACAGCAAAGCGTGGCGAACCTGTGCGTACCTGAAGAACTCCCTCTCACTCAGGTCATACTCACTCTGAAGCGCCGAAAAGGACTTGACAGAACCTTTCACCCAGAGATCACCCACTCTGCTAATACCAATCATATCCCAGTTCTCAAAACCTTTCGTCATCCAGAGGCAACCCAATACGTCCGACGCAAACAGAGGGGTCGCTCGTGTCAGGCGATCATTCCAACGCATGGCCACATTAGCATCCCTCCACACACGCACTGCAATCTTAGTGGGTCCCGTTAGGTTTCTCCCCGCCGTCCGAGAACAGAGCGCTCTATTGAAGTTGCCACCAGGCAACTGATATCTATCCATCTCGAAAGCCGGATTTGGGCCGGGGGCATACGTAGCATGGTTGACAGCGGACAGCTGGGAGGCCCAATAGTACCTCCTGATGTCCGGGAGCGCGATGCCCCCGTCATACCAGGGGAGAGTCAGTTTTGCGAGAGCAATACGAGCGCGACCGTCCCAAATAAGTCTCCTCTGTAGACCCTCCACCTCCCGGAAGTAGGCCGCTGGAATAATATCAAAGGAGTTCTGGAGTGCGTAAAGAAATCGGGGCAGGGACATCATTTTAAAAAGTGCCGCTTGACCGAGTGGCGACAACGGCAACCTACGCCAACGAGCCACGTCCAACTTTAGTCGCCGGAGAGGAGGAAGGAGATTATGCTCATGGCGGATCGCCGGGTCCAGCGATACGTAGATCCCCAAGTACTTGAAACTGGATTGCGAAATTTGAATGGGAAACCTATTCGGCAAGGGGGGGAAGGTCACCGGAAATAGCATACACACAGGATTTGGACCAGTTGATGATCAGCCCAGAGTTTTTCCCGAAAGAAGCGAGGACGTCAAAAAGGACATTAAGTGATTCACGCGGGGAGGTGAGGTACAAAAGAATATCGTTGGCGTACAACGAGACTCGGTCCTCAAAGCCAGGGGCCCACTGAATGCCCTTTATCGACGGTTCCCATCGGAGCCAGGCCGCGAGTGGTTCTAAAGCAAGAGCAAAGAGCGGGGGGGACAGCGGACACCCCTGCCTAGTACCCCTCCCGAGAGCGAAGGGCTGGGACACCCTCCCATTGACAACAACCTGAGCCAGCGGATCCGTATATAACAGTCTGACCCAACTAATAAATCCCGGCCCGAAACCGAACTTCGCCAGAGTGGCCCAAAGGTATGACCATTCTATCGTATCAAAGGCCATCGTGGCGTCCAAGGAAGCCAAGATGGCCGGCTCGGAAAGAAACTCCGCCCTGACGAGAACGCCATGCAAACGCCGCAGGTTGAGAGCGGTGTTCCGGTGCGGAATGAAACCAGATTGATCCGGATGAATCAGGTCACAGATAACAGCGAGTAGGCGATTAGCGAGGACCTTGTCGAGGATCTTTGGTTCAGCATTCAGTAGGGAAATGGGCCTGTATGAGGCACAACGATCACGAGGCTTACCCTCCTTGGGAATCACAACTATGGTGGCCAGTCGCTGCTCACTAGGGAGGGAGCCAAGCTCACGCGACTCCAAAAACTTATCACGGAGAAAAGGCGCGACTTTATCCGGACACAATTTGTACAGATCAATGGGCAGTCCGTTGGGGCCCAAAGCCTTACCAGTACGGAGGGAACGAATCGCGATAGCAATCTCGTCGGCTGACAACGATGCCTCCATGCACTCTCGATCCTCTTCAGACAGGCAAGGCAGCGCAATGTCCCTCAACAAGGAACGAGAGTCAACCTCATCTCTGTCGGACACCGGGGAATAAACCACACGAAAATAATCAGCAAAACACTCCACAATCTCGCTAGGGTCAGTCACACGCACACCACCAGAATCCTGGAGCACAGGGACCACGCGGTTCACTCTCTCCTTCTTATCGAGCCACGCAATCAGTTTACCCACCTTATCCCCCACATCATACAGTCTACCTTGCTGTTCCCTGTAAAGTGTCTTTGCAGCGTCAGTAACAAGGGATTTGTATTCGAACTGCTTCAAGCCAAGGGCGTGGAGCCCCTCCTGGGTGACACCCGAATCTAGCCCAGCCTCCAACTCCAGTACTTCAGCCTCCAGCCTCCAGCCTCACAACCTCCCCATTCCGTGCTTTCTTGGTCTCCGCTATTAAAGAGAGGGCCTGTCCACGAATAACAGTTTTGAAATCTTCCCACAGGGACACGGAGGACAGGACAGACCCCTCGTTCTCCAGGAAGTAGTGGTCGAGCGACTTAATGAGGCCATCGCGAGTCCTGGGGTTGCGCAGATGCCAAGGGTTAATAGGGGCGATCCGCCCTGCGGCTTGCGTCCCCGTGTCAAAAAGCAGCCACACAGGGGAGTGGTCTGAAATGCCCCGGGCCAAGTGCCGAACCTCCCCAACATGGGTGGACTGGGCCGCGTGCATGAGGAAGTAATCAAGCCTAGAGAGACTCCCATGAGCCCCGGAGTGGAAGGTGTATTGACATTGCGTCGGGTGCATTAACCTCCAGCAATCCACCAGACCGAAGGTGTCCAAGAACCCACCGAGCCATGATTGGGAAACGGGAAGGGCCCTGGGGGGGTGACGATCCAGATCGCCGGATAGCACCGAGTTAAAGTCCCCACCCATGAGGAGAAGGCTATCGGGGAGTTCCAACAACAGCCGACCGACATCCGAAAAAGTAGAGGTCTGGAGGCCTGGGGGTACATAGATCGTGACCAAGGAAAGGGTCTTGCCCTCCCACCGCCCAGTTAGGGCAGCATAACGCCCTCTGTCGTCAAGGATTACCTTATCAATCTCTAGTGGGGTGGGAAGACCGGACAAGAATACCAACCCCTCTGGAACCAGTGGTGAACCCAGAGTGTGCAACCAATCGGTATCCCCACCTGTTCATAGCATGACACACATTGCCAACCAAATGCGTCTCCTGCAGGAGTACGACATCCGGAATCAAACAACACAAATATTGCAGTACAACACCCCGTTTGATACAATCCCCCAATCCATTGACGTTCCAAGATATCAACCTCAACCCACTACCCCCCATCCCCACAAAAGTAGCAGGAGTCTCCCCACAGAGAGCAGGACACCAGAAACAGAGAAAGAACCAATATGCCGCCTTGAGAAAGAAAAAACCAAACACAAACCCCCCAACCAAAACCCATTACAACTCCCCCCCTCCCTGCACCCCTGCAAACAACAAAACCACCCCAAAATGCAGTGTGCCTGTCTCCCTAACAATCCCATTCTCCAAAAAGACCCCGGAGGAGGAGAGAGGCCCGTCTCCACCCGCCACCCAGACACGAACTACTATAAGACAAAATATACAGAAAAGGTTGAACCCCAAATGAGCAATGTCCGATTATCAAGGTTAGGGACCGAAAGATCACTTCTGTGGAGGCTCACCACCTTCGGCCCCGCCAGGGTGCCTCGCTCGATCGCCCCGGCCAGGCAGGGAATCCAACCAGTCACTCACATTGTCCGGTCGTTCAAAAAAGAAGGTCCGTTCCCCATGTTCCACTCGAAGCCTGGTAGGGAAAAGCATAGCATACTTCAAACCCAGGTCCCGAAGACGTCGCTTAACCCCCTGAAAGCCCATCCTCTGTCTCTGCATGAGTTGAGTGAAGTCCGGGAAAAAATTGACAGAGGAGTCTTCAAATTTTACCGGGCCGTGCACCCTCGAGGCCTGCAAGATCGCATCACGGTCCCTGAAATGAAAGAGTTTGGCAATGATATGCCTCGGGGGAGCGCCAGGCATGGGCTTGCCGCCCGGAACACGATGTGCACGCTCCACAGCGAAGAACTTGCTGAGTCCAGAAGGGGCGAGATGAGTGAGGATAAGATCCTCTACCAGGAGGTCAACAGAACGGGTCTCGGAATTCTCCGGAACACCAATGACGCGGATGTTGTTGCGTCTTGCCCGGTTCTCAAAATCATCCAGCCGATGAGACATCAAGTCGTTGGCCGATTTCAGAGCGCCAAGGTCTGTTAAAAGTCCCGACACATCGGCCGTAAGGCTGGAGGTCTTCAAATCCAATGACTTCACCTTCTCATTAGTTTTGGACAGGTCAGCCCTGATTAGAGTGACTTCGATGGCGACCGTGTCAATTTTACGAGCCAGGGCCTCATACTGCTGGCCGATGGTCTCCTTCATACCGGTGATGGCGCCCATAATGTCCTGCAGGGACAAGTCAGCAGGGGCAGACAGGTCGTCTCTGGCGTCCTCCGGGGTACTGCTGGAAGGCCCGGGGGATCCCTTGGCTTGAGTATAGCGGTCCATAACATTTATCTGGAACTGTCCGCCACGAAGAGATGTCTTGGTCTTCCGCTTTTCGGGTTCACCCCTGCCCGCCATGGTGGAAGATGCACCCCGGAGGGGCCCACAGGACCGAGTGAAAATGGCCGCCTGCAGGTCGGGCACCAGCCGGCCAAGAAGCTGGCTCGTGGGGTCCGGAGAGAGGCACGACTTGACCCAGTGCGCTGTGATGAGAAGGCAGCGATGTCGACAGAAGGAGGCTGGATTGGTCCCCGGCCGAGCGAAACAGGCCCTCGATCAGACCACGCCAGAAACCGAAAGCGAAACCGAAAGTGGGGACACGGCCACTGAGGAGGTCCCAATGCCGTTGTTGTTCAACTACGCCCCGGCTCCAGCGATCACCAAGTCCCCGGCACGGCCTCAAGGTGGGCCTCAAAAGTTCAAAGTGCCATAATTTCGGTAGCCCAAGTCCGATTCAAATTCTGAAAAGAGTTATGGACTCAGTCGAGGTTCGCCTTCAAAGGTCTGTCCAAGAAATCAGGATATTTTCAGGATAAGTTGCGAGGAGCGGCGAGGGTCCGGGGAGCCCTGTGCTCATGCGACCATCTTGGATGCGCGCTAAGCTCCTCCTCCGGGTTACTGCTTTTGTCACAGAGATTCTTTAGTTACTGTGCAGTTTAGAAGTGACAATCGTGATCTAGCACAGTGACCTATAAACTGGCATAAAAAAGATGTTTGCAAACTGCATGGTACAAGTTAGTAACTTATGTTTTTTCCCAGTCTTTCATTATCCTGATGCTGCTAAAAAGATTTATTTGAATGGAAATAAAGTTTTATTGTTAAAGTCAATGCTAACCACTGTGTTATGTCCTGAATCCAGAGTTTCCTTGAAAATGCCTACCAGTATGAATGACATGTGAATCCTACAACTTGTCGTCGCCTTTGCCTTATGTAACATTTTCTATACACTGGTTTACATGTATGATTTATTGTCTCTATGGGGCAGATTTACAAGGAAAGTGACTCAGTGAGTGCTGCAAGCCATTTGGCTGCGCCACACTTAGTCACTTTCAAAGCACAGGGATGCAACATTTTCACAACAATATGTTGCATCTCAGTGCTCTCCCTGCGCTGGTGCACAAACTGCTGCCATGCACCGGCACTGGCACCCTTGCACCATGGTGCAAGGATGCCTGCGTTGTGGGGAGATTGTTTATGTGCAGGTAGACTTCCTGTTCTGCACATAAACAATCACTAGAGGAGATTTAATCTTTCTATGCATGCTGCAGAATGCAGCATGCATAGAAAGAGGAAAAAGCGAGGAGAAATGAATACATTTCTCCTTGTTGCGCCTCCCTACGCCTCCCCTGGGAAGGCGTAGCATTCAGACACATTTCCAGATTTACAATTTCTCGTGAATCTGGAAATGTGTCTTGTTTCATGGGTGTTGACTGGGAACTCTCACAGCAAAGCCCATGGAACGCACCTTTCACGCAAAGTGCTGCGTGCAAAGAGGCCATATATACAAGAACAGGAAAAGTCATGCTTGGTGGCTTTTCCGGTCCTTGTAAATATGGGGCACTGAAATGCGCCGCCGGAGAGTCACTTTTTGTGATGCACCGGTTGCGCAAGGGGCTTGTAAATTTGCCCCTATATGTGTGTGTTGCAAAGTGCTCTGACATCCTACAATGGTATGAGAGATGCTATAAAACAAATTAAATCCATGTGACAGAGGGACTATGGAGAGATGAGAGGCACTGTTGGATGGTGATAATAAGGGAATCATTGAAGCACCCCAACAAAGATTGTCGTATCCTGGTGCATAGTAAGGTCATCATTTACTATACTTTAAAAGCTAATACAATTCAATATATAATGATAAATGTGTTGTAGAATGCAATATTGTTTCCTAAATTTTCTTGGGGGGGGGGAGAGACTCCTAAAGCCCCCTTTGTAGTGGTTAGGCATACTCACTGCACTTGGTGTGCGCCGTATGGGGGACTGGTTTGAAAACATTTGCCAGGGCTGCTTTGGGTTTCCAGTCTGGCCTTGGTAGGAGCAGGAGCCTCATACTGCGAAATAAAACCAACCATTTAAAAGTTAGTCACGGAGATGCAGCACCAACCTTCCCCAAAAAGTTTTTTGCAGATTCTTTCAATATAAAATACTAAAATCCTTAGTATTTCAACTATTTGTTTTGTGTGCACACCTGTGTTTATTTTTTTTTAATTACTGTTTTAATGTTTGAAATTTAAATCATTCAGATTGCTTAGGGGTCCCCGGCTTCCAGTGGTGACTCAATGGGGGTCCTCAGGAGTCAAAAGTTTGGGAACCACTGTTTTAGAATATCCAAGACCCACTTGTCTGTGGTTAATCTTTTCCAATTGTTGAAATGTTGGGACACATTTTGAACTTTGTAACGGAGGTGTGGTAAATCTGTTGCAGGTGCCAATAGATCGTCACTGCTTTCTAGCAGAATCCCTGCCTTGAGGTTGACGTCTCCTATTCTGCTGTCTATAAGCGGCAGCTGGAGGGTTTCTGCAGGACTGATGCTGATAAGCATATCTTCCCTGATTGCCTTGACTTTGGAATCTTTGATAGCCACCACGAAAGGAATATGATCCTCTGCCTCTAGATCCCCGAAAGGGAGTCTTTCGATATTGTAAGGTGCCAAGGGCTCTGGAAGGGTCAGTGTCTTTCTTGATGTTTAACAACGCCTCATCTATATGTTTTCCGAATAACATATCTCCATCAAATGGCATATCCAAAATTTTTGTTTGGACTTCTTGACGAAAGGTGGTTGATTTTAACCATCCTTGACGCCTAAGGACTGCTGCCCCGACAAGTTGTCGAAAACCCAAGGAGGCTATATCCATAGAAATATCTATAATTTCTGATGCAGCCCTTTGCGCTTCAAGAATAATCTTTCTTGTTTCGTCATCAGGTAAGCCATCAAGGCATGGAGATATATCCGACCATAGTTGACGGGCATATCTACTTAAAATCGCCAAAGAGTTTGCAGCACGAACTGAGGCACCCGCCATGGTAGTGAAATGTTTACCAATGTTATCAAGGCGCCTCCCATCCTTATCCGGCGGTGCTGTCACAGGAGTGGATGGATTCCGAGACTTCCGTTGAGCTGCCTGTGCAATAACGGAATCTGGTCTAGGATGTCCGGAAAGGCAAGCAGGAGCATCATCAGGTGCTTTATATTTCTTGTCTATTCTAGGGAGAATCGCAGGAACTGAAAATGGAGTTTATTATATTAGTGTCTTCTTCCCAGATATGGTCTATTATAGGAATAGACAGTACAGACCTTCTACTCTGATCCTTAAAGTCATAAAGAAAACAATCCGTTTGCTTCACAGATACCGGAAGATGAAACCGGGTTGCTGCCCTCTCCATAAGTGCATGAAAACCTCCTATATCCTCAGGAGGGGAATCTACTGCCTGGGGAACTGGTGAAGACGGCGTAGGAATCACGTATTCATCCCACTCATTCGCAGTTGGGGGTGATTGGGGGTGATTGTGGTAATTCTCCGTCTTCCTCCACAGTATCGCCATCATCATCCTGGACCAAAGGTTGCGCATGTAAAACTTCCTGAGTTTGAACGATGGGGGTAGAAGGACCTGCAACCTGCAAAACGGTAGGTGTAGTAGGTTGTGTTGGAACAGGTGCTGCTGGTGGAAAACGAGTATGGTAATTTCTTAACATAGCAGTCAGATCCTGCATCAAGGCAATAGGCATTTGCACCATGGGTTCCTGAAATTATGTCTCTTGAGGGCCTCGTAGAGACTCACACGGTTCATAGTACTCGTCTTCATCATCTTCCTCCTGATACTTAATCCGAAGTTGAGATGGTTGCGTGCAGGGCTAAACAGCCCATCATCATCATCTGACTCCTCCAAATAATGACTAGGAGGCAAGGGTGAAATATGAGAAAAATCCTGGTACTATCTAGAAGAAGTGATTGATGACGACAATTTAGATGACAAAACTGCAGGTCTTTTACGCTTCAGAAATGTACATAGACGGTGAACCAGCATCAGAGATAGTCATAATAGAGGCTGCCATCGACGTTGTAATTATCGACGTCGTCGACGGAAAAACCATAGCCGACAATGTTGTTGTCGTCGAAGCTGACGGCATGCGTCCCGTCAACGATGAGGCAGACGACGAAGAGATTGGCATCATCGACGGCGATATTGTAATCGTCGACAGTGCCGTTGTCGACGATGGGATGTTTTTCGACGATGACGAGGAATCACTCACCCTCTGAAGAGATTTCGTCGACGATGCTTTTTTCGACGTCAACAGGATCCCAGCAGACTCAGAATGAGTTTTTTGCTGTTTTGAAGCAGTTTTTTCAGAAATCTTGATTTTTTTCAGCAGATTTCCCCTCTAAAGAGAATGAAAGCTTCTCTTTTTTAGAGGAAGAGTGACCAGTCTCAGAGAGAGGCTTCTTCAAGGTCTTACTCTGTCGCCCAGGGGTATCATCAGATCTATCCCTCTTTTTGGCAAGAGGGGTGAACGCCTGGGGACCAATACTGCCATCATCTTCTGAAACAACTTCAGAGGTAGCCTTCAGCTTTTCCAACCAAACCAGTAATCTTCCTTCTCGGTCTTTCAAAGTCTTAGCAGGGACATTTTTACAAATCCTGCAGTCCTTAACCTTATGTGCTGGGTAAAGACAGTATATACATTCCTTGTGGGGGTCTTCAAAATGCAGTCTCTTCTTCCCACATGAAGAACAGGGCAAAAACAAGCGTTCCTTAGAAGAATCAGACATAGCTATTCACAAAATTCAGTCAAAGATGAAGAAAAACTGAGCAGAGCTCAGGGAGACTCCCTGTCACACGACATGCGGTAGAAAATCTAAGGGTTTGCCTCTCTGTGGACGGGTTCTAAGAGGGTGCTGCAGCCTGATTGGCTGTTTTCCAAGTTTGGTTCTTTTTACAAAAAGACTGAGATAGGCTAATGTAGTGACCTTACTGTCCATAGTAGCCTGTGATATAATGTTTATGACTATTATGTATATATTTTATTGTACCACAAGGCTCCCACCTCGTCGGCAGGGAGGATTCTAAGCATGTGAATCTATGAAAGATACCCCAATACTGGATAACTATACATTGCATAGTTTGATGCAGTGGACTCAAAAACAGCCATTAACGAAAAGGCTGGGGAAAGCTAATTACCTAAATGAGACTTTTGTGACATGCTCCCTTTGAGGCCTTTTCATAATGGTCCTGGTACTGTCAGGTATGACTGGACAATAGGCTGTGTAGGTGGGGCCTTTTATGACTGATATTCCAGGAACACTAATTTACTGCATATCCAACTGGCTAACCAAGTTAATTCTTTGGGGCACTCAACTCTAGTGGTGTAGTGAAAAAATAAATGAATAATTAAAAACAGGACGCAAGCCAAAAGCTAGAAGGTGCTAGCTAGTTCTGAAGCAGACAAAAGACCCTAATCAGTTTTATAGCATTTTGTACAACCATAGCCTTATTGCCAATATTTTCATAAGAGGCTGTGCTGAGATTGGCTGAGGGAAAAATCAGCGCTTGTAGGGCTTGGTTTTTGAGGTTTCAGTCAATGGGACAGAAACAATACAATATAGCAACCTTTCTATGACATGTCTGAACATCTGTTTTCTATGGCACGGGTTAACCAACCACTGGAATATGGCTGAAAACACAGCAGTTGTGTTTCCTGACTACAAGACACCAAAACCTTTGGACCCAAAAACCCACCCCTTGAACAAAGGCATTTTTGAGTAGAAGTACAAGGGCTCTGACCTCATGTTGAGAGACACTGTGTGGGACTTGTAATCAGACGCTGCTGGCTCTACATTCTGCATATTGCCAGAGGACTGCTGAGTTGCCGGGAGGAACAACCATTATGACTACCTGCTTTGTTGTGCTGGCCTGCTGGAGGGACTGACACTTTGCCAAGTACCTGGGTATGCTGACCTGCCTTCTTGCCGCTCCATGTGTGCACCCCCCAAGTGTTCTCCAAGCAACCCAGTGTGTGGTAAGCGCTGGAGTCACATGAACCGTGTATTTGCTTGCAGTGTCCCAGCCCCCGAGTCAGATATGCTGAGCACTCGGTTTCTGTCCCTAAGTCTGCAGGTGGCTCATCAACATGGCGCTTGCTTCCCTAAAGGTGGTCCGGCAACATCCAGTCTTTGGCAATGACCCCGCACTTGGCAGAGCTACCAGTGCAGCGCTCTGACCAGAGAAGCACCATGGGGATTCTAGGGCAGAGCACTATTGCCCTCGAGAACAGCCCTCTATAAGGGGAGAGAGAGCGGGTGCTTTCCTAACTAGTAGCCAGCCGGTGCGCCCCCGAAGGACGACACAGCCGCAACCAGGGACAGGCCAGGCACAAGGACTGTCACCAATGCCCTGCCCCTGGAGCAGCGCTGTGTGTAACGCAATCCATGGACGTGTAAGAGGTGCTCCGTACCACGGCTGCTTGTGCTGCAGGCCTTTTCCTGAGCCCCAGCACAAGCCACTGTGATACGGAGCACTTTCCAACTACCAGCGCGGAGGTCATATCGAAATGTGGCAGTTGGACCACTGTCCTATTGGTGGGGGGTGCGGGGGGGGGCGGTGTCTCTTGATCTCCGCAATAGCAGGCAGCGGTCTGACCAAACAACATCGAAATCAGCCCCATAGTGAAGTAATTTCACTTTAGATGAAACTGGTTACTTGCTATAACTTTAGCTCTCCTGTATTGGTTATCTGCCATTGAACCAGATGCTTAAATCATTCCTGGGCGTTATAATAGGAATCCCCATTAAATAGTAATAAAGAGTATTTGAAAAACCATAGACCACCAGCATATTAATCTCATTTCAAAACAACTGAAGTCCAGCCAATAAGGTGAATGTACTGGGCATTCCACTCCCCAAGAGGCCACTACAGCTCAGATTTCAAACTACATGAGAGAAAGGGAGCAATCAAGATAAGCCCTTGATCATAAAAGAAGGTTCGCATGGGTACCTATGAAAGATACCAACACTAGAGAAATAAAGTTAAAAGTAACTGATTTTTTCTCCAGTATTGGATCTTTCATAGATCTTTTTATAGACTAGTCCTCTCACCTTTGAGCTATATGCCACAAACTCTTCTCCAATAACTGTAGACGATGCAAAACTCTGCTGAGTACCTGCTGATGAGGATCCATTTGCATTCTTCTCCATTTATCGGTTATTCGTGTGGATAGAACCTTATGCGTGGTTCACAAGACATTCTCGGGCAGATGCTCTCCTTTTCAATAACCTTCACATTGCCCATGTTGAATTACTCCTAGGCCACTATTTGGAAACTCTTTCAATAAGCATCAGATCCTTCTCTTTTCTAGCACTCATCCAACCTATACAATTCCTTCCCTGCCTCACAAGAGCCATTGCCTTGGTCCCATCTTAAGCTCTTCAAAAACCAAATGCAAACACATTTGCTTCCAAATTTGACAGTTTGTTGGCAATGCTGGTGTCACAGCTACAAATAAGCAAGCACGAACAGGACATTGGATAACAGTAGTCATGTCCGATCAACCTCTGTCCACTAAAACAGGAATACTGCAAGGACTCTGGAGTGGGCTGCACTAAAGGTTCGTACTAACATGTTTTGAAACTAACCATATTTGCTGTCCTTCTACAATGTGACAACTAAGGGTATTTCCTTTTAACATTTTAGAACTCTGGGTACATACCAGAAGATGTAACCTGTGTGCAAAATTGTAAATGTATGTACACTATCAAGAGAAGGACTGAAGGGAAAAAAAGTCTGAAGATGTCTTCATAATCTCCTCCATTCATATTGTTAAGAACTCACACTTGTTATTTCCAAATGATAAATACACATTTCTGCTTTCACAGGTGCAAAACTTGAAAGGAATCTTCTCCATTGAGATTGACAGTTTGCCAGTGGATGTTGTGCAGATCTTATGATGAAGAAGATCAGTTGGCAGGACCTCTGCTGGTGTTGTAAATGGCTAAGGACAGTTTGTGAAAAATGTAAGAAGACTTCAGACACTGCTCATGACAGGCTATAGACATGGTAATTTCAACCACCGAGTACTTTTATGAACCAGCTGTGAATTGTGTGCCCCGGTCTCATGTTACTACTGATCACAGGGTCTGAGTTCACCTTGGAAGTTAGTTTTTTCTTTGCTGTTTCTTCCAACCGCTCTGTCTGGGTTGGGGGGCCCATCATTGTCCCGTGCTCCAAGGTAAGGCGTCCCAGCTCATCTTCCACCTTCATACTCTGTGTGAATCTCTGAAACCCAGAAAAGAAAGGACACGATTAAGAATTAGGATTTTCACCCACATGAAGAAGAAAAGTAACTTAGCTGTAATCATATTTTGCCATAGTTGATCAAGCACAAGTTTCTCAGTATAGCATTGATGGTAAATGTAGTCTATTAGCAGCTGCAGCCATGTGTGTTGTTTCCATTGGCATTAAAAATTACAAGAGCAGGACCACAAGATCTCCAAAATGTACCAGTCCCTGGTCACGCATAGCTCCCCGTCCCTGCAGCATCTTCGGGAGGTATGGGAGGAAGATGTGGGCCCAATGGAGGAGGAAGATTGGACGGAGGCTCTGGCCTCCCCACGTGGGGCAGCCATCGCAATGAGCCTTCGGCTTATCCAGTTTAAATACCTCCATAGGGCATATTATACCAGGGTCAGGCTGTGGAGAGCGGGTTTGGTGGCTTCCCCGTTGTGTCTTCGATGTGCGCATGAGGAGGGTACCTTGTTGCATACCGTGTGGCACTGTTCCGCACTAGCACGGTTTTGGAGGGGAGTAATGGCCTGCCTTTCAGACGTTTTGTGTTGGGATCTTCCCTGTTCGCCCAAATTGGTGCTCCTGCACGTTATGGAGGGCATTGGGGAAAATATTTATAAACGCCATCTCATGCTTTTATGCTTTACCCTAGCCAAAAGAGATATTGCTAGGGTCTGGAAGGCAACAGTGGTGCCCTCCGTCTCTGCATGCAAGAACGGCTTAGACTTTTGTATGGGCTTAGAGGCTCCTATTTGTGTGGCAAGGGGGTGTCCTCGTAAGCACTACAAAGTCTGGAAGCGCTGGGCGGACTATCGTGGCCTGGAGCTAGAACTTCCCCAGACCCAGTGCCCAGACCGGGTTTAATCTCTCCCCTCTCTTCTGGTGTGCCTTTTCATGCATACGTGGTGGGAAAGATGCCTATTGGTAATGACACTTTGCAAACATATGTCTATAGTATTGGCTGGTTATGTTGCTCTTGAATGGTCGACGGTGCAATGGGGGCGAGGGGGGGGGGTGTAGTTCTTCTGTTTTGTTTAATCTCTATTGCTTTTCATTCCTTCCTGTGCTTGCGAGAAAATTGTCGAAGTCAAAATGATGTATGTTGATGCTGCGGAAGCCTCTGGGACACAGAGCTCCGCCCTATATGTGTTATTTGACAAATAAAATCGCTTAAAAAAAAAAAAAAATTACAAGAGCAGATGCAAAGCAATTTAACATAATAAAGAACTCTCAGCCTGGAAAAGTTCCCAAACCATTGCCAAGCTCCCATATACCCAGTAAACATCATTTGGATGAGTCCCTTTAATCTGCTTGGATAGAAGATAATTTATGGACAGAATAGAAGAGAGAGGTTTGAGGATAGGTTATACACCTAAAAGGGCTAATTGGCTAAGAGTAATATATATACTAAAGGGAGTTAATTGACACCATTGCAAGTGTCAGGATGCCACGTTTCCAGTGCTTCGTTTAGATTTGACAATATAATGCATCCAGGTGATTTGTAGTTCTTAAACCAATTCTATTAACACACCCGATAGTAAGGAGTTTTAATAGAAAAGTGTCATCCCAACATTGAGTGTGGCAGCAGTTCAAATTTCAGCCGTTGCCACGCTAAGTCTGTAAAAGCCCCCTTACATCATTCACAGAAGAAAGGAGGCAGCAAGATGTCCAGCATACAATCCATCAAATATGTTGACTAGAATGGACTAAACAAAGTGGGCTATGACCTAAAGAATAATGTTTACAGGAGTATGGAGCATAGTTGCTATAAACCTCAAAAAGTGACATAGCATGTTACACTATGATTGAGACTAGTTTGAAAACACAGGAGTACCTGCCACTGTTTTTTTTAAATACTGTCTTCAGCTGCCTTCACTTCCAATGCTTCAAAGGTCATGTCCCGGTAAAAGCGTATTTCTATAGCAGTGGTCTGGCTCTTATGCTACCGGTTGTTACTGTGAAGCAAATGAATCTTTGCATAATTGGTCTTAGCTACTGTCTTCATATAGATGTGGCCTCATTGTATAGAGTGTCGTACTGCTTTTGTTTGCATCCATCATCTTGGAAGTTGCTGGGATTTATCAAGGAGTTTCAGGATAAAAGATACTCAGTTTTGAAGCACTGACTGCTTCAAAAACAGTTG
This sequence comes from Triturus cristatus, assembly GCF_964204655.1. NCBI lineage: Eukaryota > Metazoa > Chordata > Amphibia > Caudata > Salamandridae > Triturus > Triturus cristatus. The sequence goes on along the minus strand of NC_140580.1, from coordinate 649,680,477 downwards.
CATATCTTCTTTCTCTCTTTGATAGGCTGGGGCAGTTTTTAATGTGGCAGGGGCAGTGTTTCAATCTGTATTGTCTAGGCATGTCAGTATAATTCGGATTTTTCTTTCAATAACACTTTACCTTTAAGATGGTTTTATTCAAACAGTATTTTTATGTCTAATTTAAGTAACTGCATTATAATTTTTTATAAAGAATAAAAAAATGTTAGCTCCCAATACCATGTTTCTTGTTGAAAAAAAAAATTCTATTTGAAAACGTACATTTAAACCATGTATTCCTGGATCCTGCAGAGGCATATTATTCTGTTTATGAATGCTGTGGGAAAGTGTATTATTAGTTGGGTTGGATGGGTGTTCACCACAAGTAATAAGAGCACTATCTTATCTTAGGTCCATTAAAGGTTTCCGTAATCTAAACCTCAGTCCAACCCCTGGTAGCTGTGGCACAGACGTGACTGGCTTAACTTAACAAACTATGTAAAGCATTTAAAAATATCAAAAGAGTTGAAAAGTCACAAATACAAAACAAAAATTCCACTCCAATTTATCAAAATAGAGAATAATTTACAACAATAATCCAATAAGGGGAACAATAGATATGAATTTTCAAACTTTTAAATAAAAATAGCGTCTAAAAGCATTAAGAGGCTATCGCGGTTATTTGGTTGCGCTTGACTGGTACCTAAACACGATTAATGGCTGACCGCGATTGAGCAAAGTTTGGATACAGAAACCAGGTTCATTCTTGAAAGTTTTACCATCTGACTTAGTCACTGAAATGGAAGTCAAACATTCTCAGCTAGGCAAGGAAGTAGGCTGTTGCCTAGAGGGTCTCAACAAGAAGAGCTAGTCATTAGACAAAGTCTTGTTGAACCTATTGACTTTGGGCACAAAAACTCTAGGTAGGAGAAATTAAAAATTTGCACCCAAGGAAGGTCTCTTGCCAGCCGCATACTTTTGGTGTCTTCGCTCAGTGAAGATTTCCTTTATTTAGAGGTAGTCAGATATTGTGATCTCAGATTTCTCTAGCGGGGCAAACCTGTAAGCTGTAGAAGAAAATGTCTCTAGGAGACCGGACACGTTCTCTGTGACGTCCCTCTGAAACTGATGTGCTGCTGTGGAAAAGCTCTGATTGGGAGCAACCTGAATCCTTGGCCCATTGGCAATGTAACTTCGTCGGATTTACTTGGCAGGTACGTCCCGTTCGTCGGGAGGTCTTTAGAGGCAAAATGTTTTAAGTCCCAGGTTCTCAGAATGTTATGAGGAGTACACTTTTGTCTCAGGATCTTAAGAACTTGACTTTGGATCATGTCAAGGCTCACTCAGGTAGAAGTCATAAACAGGGTCCAGTTGAACTGGTCAGCTGGACCCTTCAGCTTGTTGTGTCCCTGTAGCTTAATAGGAGGTCTGCAAACTGACCATTGAAGTCCACGTCTCTGCTCGGGGTACAGGTGGGAGCAGGTCCTTTCAAGTCTCATCACAGCACTAGCCAGTGGGTGAGGGTGAGTCCTGACCCCTCCTAACATGTAGGGAAAAGTTCCCTGGGGAAACCCTACCCACTTTGGCACTAGTTCTTGTGTGCCCTATTGCAACCACTCTCACAGTGCATCCCTCGACCTAAAACAAAGACGGCATAACCTTTCTTCCCCTGTGCAGCGCTCCTGTGCCCACCACAGAGGTGTGGCCAGGAAAATGAGCCACCACTCTTCTGTGGTCACTTCAATCCAGTTCTGGGGCAGTTCCTCTCTCCGTGAAATTACTACCCGTCTGGCTAGGTGGACAAAAAAGGGCCCTGTCTAGGTGTCAGCTTATATTTGCCTGGCCAGGGTAGGCATCTTTGAAGTCAAATGAGTTTTTGGTCACAACCAAGGAAGAGAACACCTCACCACAAACCCAAGGACTTTATCTCAGCTCTGCGAGCAAGTTAACACCTCATCAACTGGCCTATTCAGTTCCTGAGTGACAGTTGTAAGCTAGTGCAAATGGGTTTGTAGAGCTTTAGGCAGTGAAAAGGAATATGCTACTTACCAGTATGCATCTGTTCTTGGCATGTAGAGCTGCAGAGTTGTACACTTAGCATAGATCGCCATCTGGTGTTGGGCCCGGATGTTTGCAGTTTGTTTTTGTTCTTTGGACAGTCTTTGGAAGTCACGAGTTCGGTGACTCCTCCTTCGGTCCGTACTGCGCATGGGCTTCGGCTCCATCCTCAGATTGTTTTTCGCCAACAGGGAAATGATGGAGCGTAGTAATAACAGTGAGAAACCCATGTGTGTTGTATGTAAATAAGATGGACTGGAACGGATACAGGTAGCCGGGGAGGCGGGTGGGCGTGTACAACTCTGCAGCTCTACATGCCAAGAACAGATGCATACTGGTAAGTAGCATATTCCGTTCGAGGCATATGAGCTCCAGATTGTACACTTAGCATAGATTATATAGCAGTACGCAACCTTAGCGGCGACCACCGGTATCCGTTGCAGCGGTTTGAAAAAGTGTCTTTAGTACAGCCTGGCCCACACTAGCTTGTTGCTTGGAATGCACGTCTACACAGTAATGTTTTGTGAAGGTGTGCGGTGTTGACCATGTGGCTGCTTTGCAGATGTCATCTAAGGGTATGTTCCCTAGAAAAGCCATAGAAGCCCCTAACTTTCTAGTAGAGTGGGCTTTAGGTGGAACAGATAATGTTCTTTTTGCCTTTTGATAGCAAATTTGTATGCACTTTACAATCCACCTAGCTATCCCTGATTTAGACATGGGGTTGCCTTTATGTGGTGGAGAGAAGGAAACAAACAATTGTTTAGTTTTCCTGAAAGTTTTTGTGTTCTCTGTATGTAGTACAGTAAAGCCCTCTTAACATCAAGTGTGTGTAGAGCCCTTTCCGCAACAGATTGTGGTTGCGAGAAAAAGACAGGTAATTCCACCGATTGATTGAGATGGAAGGGGGAAATGACCTTGGGCAGAAACTTTGGATATGTACGAAGTATCACTTTGCTGTGATGTATTTGTAAGAAGGGTTCCTGTATAGTGAACGCTTGTATTTCACCAACCCTTCTAAGGGAAGTGATAGCTACGAGGAAAGCTGTTTTCCAGGTGAGGAACTGTAGCTCACATTTATGCATTGGTTCGAAGGGCGGACCCATTAGCCTTGTAAGAACTACATTTAGATTCCATACAGGGGAAGGTGGTGCCCTGGGAGGAATTACTCGTTTAAGGCCTTCCATAAAGGCTTTAATAGCGGGCACTCTGAACAGTGATAAATGCTGTCTGTTTTGTAGATAAGCAGCAATCACTGCTAGGTGTAGGCGTATGGATGAATATGCCAGGTTACACCTGTGAAGATGGAGCAGATAGCATATGATGTGCTGTATGGATGCATCTAAAGGGTTGATTGTATTGTTACGGCAGTAATCCACAAATCTCTTCCACTTTGCGGCATAGCATGCTCGAGTGGTAGGACGTCTGGCTTCCTTGATAATGTTCATGCAATCAGGGGGAAGGTTAAGGTACCCAAATTCTAAGATTTCAGGAGCCAGATCGCAAGGTTGAGCTGAGCTGGGTCCGGGTGCCTGATTTCTCCATGGTTCTGAGTTAGGAGGCATGGGGACAGGTGCAGTTTTTGATGTGGTACCACCGAGAGCTGTAGTAGTGTGGTGTACCACGGCTGCCTGGCCCATGTTGGAGCTACCAGAATGAGTGTGAGGGAGTGCTGTTGTAGCTTCCTTACCACTAATGGAATTAGCGGGAGAGGTGGAAAGGCGTATGCAAATTTGCCTGACCAGTTCATCCATATCGCATTGCCTTTGGACAATGGGTGTGGGTATCTGGCGGCGAAGCTTGGGCATTTTTTGTTTTCGTGGGTGGCGAAGAGGTCTATTTGAGGATGCCCCCACTTTCGGAAGAATGGGCGAAGAACTTGTGGATGCAGTACCCATTCGTGTAGTTGTTGCGTTTGTCTGCTGAGCAGATCTGCCATGGTGTTTTGTATGCCTGGAACGTGCTGTGCCAGGAGAAAGATGTTTTGAGGAATTGCCCATCTCCATATGCTCTGGGCTAAGCGGGAGAGCTGGGGAGAGTGTGTCCCCCCCTGTTTTTGAATATAATACATTGCAGTCATATTGTCTGTGCGAATAAGGACTGCTTTGGCCGAAATTTGTTTTTGAAAAGATTTTAGGGCTAGAAAGATCGCCAAGAGCTCCAGATGGTTGATGTGGAGCGACTTTTGCTGTGGCGTCCATAGACCTTGCATTGTGAGGTGTAAGAGGTGCGCTCCCCAGGCGGAGAGCGATGCGTCCGCTGTTAGAATCACCTGAGGAACCGGGTCCAGGAACAGCCGCCCTTTGGAAAGGTTTGTGGTGTTCCACCACTGCAGAGAGTGATGGGTGCGGCCGTCCACCAACACCAGATCCGTCACCTGTCCCTGGGCCTGGTTCCACTGTCGTGCTAGGCACTCTTGGAGTGGACGCATGTGGAGTCTTGCATGGGGCACTATGAAAATGCAAGATGCCATCATCCCTATGAGCTTCATAAACACTCTTGCTGGAAGAGAGTGTTGAGGAAGGAACGTTTGGCGCAAGGCTTGTATGCTTGCGATTCTGGCTGAGTTTGGATAGGCAATACCTTTGGAGGTGTCTATAGTGGCCCCGAGATGTTGCTTTGTGCGAGATGGTAGGAGGTGGGACTTTTGGTAGTTCACCGTGAAGCCTAGCTGGTGGAGCAGTTGAATGGTGCTGTTGGTATGTTGCACACATTGGTTGTAGGACGCGGCTTTTATGAGCCAGTCGTCTAAGTAAGGGAAGACGTGAATATGTTGACGTCTGAGGTGTGCTGCTACAACTGCTAGGCATTTGGTAATCACCCGTGGTGCGGTGGTGACCCCGAAGGGGAGAACTGTGAACTGGTAATGTTGACCGTCCACCACAAACCTGAGGTACTTCCTGTGAGAAGGGTGTATTGGAATGTGAAAGTATGAGTCTTTCAGATCCAAGGTAGTGAGAAAGTCTCCTTGAGAGAGGAGCGGGAGGACTTGTTGTAGAGTGACCATGTGAAAATGGTCTGAATGTATGTATGCATTTAGAGGCAGGAGGTCCAGAATGGGCCTCAGGGTCCCGTCTTTCTTTGGTATCAGGAAATACAGAGAGTAGACCCCTAGATTTTGCTGATTGACGGGGACCCGCTCTATAGCGTGTTTTTGGAGGAGGGAGAGCACCTCCTTTTTGAGCAGTGTGGAATGTTCCTGAGACATTGGACGGTGCCTTGGTGGGATATTGGGTGGGGTAGATGTTAGCTCGAGACAGTACCCTGACCGAATAATTTGGGTCACCCATTTGTCCGATGTTATGGATTCCCATGCGTGGATAAAGTTTTGTAGTCTGCCCCCGACCGGAGTGGGATGGTCTGGGGGGAGCGGAGGGAAGTCATTGTGCGGGCGGGGTGGCAGAACGGGTGGTGTTAGTTTTGCCCCTGCCCTTATTGTTGTTGCCTCTGTAACCACCCCTTTGGTAGCCCTTTGAGAAGGTATTTTGAGGAGGGGACTTGTAGGAGGTAGAGGTGCTATCGGTGGAGTAGCCTCTGCTACGAAAGGATGAGCGTCGAAAGGAGCGTTTAGGGGGTCTGTGATTGTAATGCCCCCATAGACTTTGCTGTGTCTTTATCCTTTTTCATTTTTTCTAACGCTTAGTCTACCTTTGGCCCGAAGAGATTTTGTTGGTCAAAGGGCTGATTTAGTATGGATGCCTGGACTTCAGGCTTGAACCCTGAGATCCTGAGCCAGGCATGACGACAAAGCAGGACACTAGTATTTATGGCTCTAGAAGCAGTGTCGGTTGCATCGAGGGCACATTTAATGGAGGTGTTAGTAATTAGTTTACCCTCCTGTATCAGGTCATGAGCTTTGCATTTGTGTTTTTCTGGGAGGTGCTGCATAAGAGCCTCAAGCTCATCGTAGTGTGCTCTGTCATAGTGCGCAAGCAGCGCTTGTGTATTCGCAATGCGCCAGATGTTCGCGGCTTGCGAGGCGGTGCGTTTGCCAGACGCGTCTAGAAGTTTGGATTCCTTATCTGGCGGTGGGGCCTCTCCTGAGGACTGGGAGTTAGACCTCTTTCTAGCTGTGGACACAACTAGGGAATCTAAGGGAGGAGGGCCCTTAATGTATGTAGGGTCTGTGGGTGCCGCCTTATACTTTTTTTCTATTCTAGGGTTTAAGACCCTGGCCCTGACAGGGTCTTTGAACACCTCTGCAGCATGCTTGGTGACACCCTTAAGCATGGGCAAGATAGCTGTGGACTTATCCTGAATATCAAATGTATCCAGTAAGAAGTCGTCTTCCACTGGTTCACTATGCATTTCCACCCCATGGTAGTGTGCTGCTCTCTGCACTAAGTGGTGAAACCCTAATGAGTCCTCTGGGGGAGACGGCCTGGATGGGTATAGGTCGTCCTGAGGCACATCCGGTATGTCAGGGTTTTGGTAATCTTCCCATGGGTCTGGGGTCCCCGGTGGAGTGGGGTCCATTGGGGCGTCCGCGGGGTCATAATCTGGATCCCCGTAATCCGGATCTGGGGACGGGGTCGGGGAATGATGAGGCAAGGGTGGCGGAGACCTGGGAGGGGGAGGGGGTGGAAGAGGTGGAGGAGGAGGAGGAGGAGGTAGTGGGGAGGGCACTCTGAGAGGAGAAGTAGCAGAGTCCTTCCGCTTGGGCGGTGGAGGAGGAGCCGGTGTGTCAAGACGTCTTTTTTTGACAGCTAAAGTCAATAGCCCAGTCTTTGGATCCTTAAATAAGGTCTTTTGTAAAGGATCTGGTGTAAAGAGGTCCAGTGGCACCGAATCGTCCGCTGGCGCCGATGTTTTCGGAGCCGAGGATTTTGATGGTTTGTCTGCGCCATGCCTTTTTGGAACCTCCGGTTTTTTCGGCGTCGAAGTAGTTTTTGGCGCCGGAGCGTCGGTGCCGAGGGATTTGTGTTTGTGTTTTGTCGGCACCGAGAGTCCAGGCTTCGGCACCGGTGGCTTCGGAGTCGAGCTGGGCGTCACTTTCTTCGGTGCCGGACGGTGTTTATCGGCACCAGGCGTCGGCTGGCTCGAGCCCGAGCTGCCGTGAGACTTGTGAGGCTTCGACACCGGGCCCGAAGGTGGGGTGATAGAAGCTGTGTGCTTGGTTTTACCCAGGCCTGCAGGCGAGGGTGTAACCGGAGTCTCTTTGGTTTTGGGCGCGAGGGTGGGAGGGAGTAGAGTACTCACAACCCTCTGCGCCGGTGTGATGTCCTCCGCGCCGGTGTGATGTCCTCCACGTCGGAGTCGTCGGCCTCGGAAGCGCTGACGACGTCTTCCTCCTGCTCGGTGTCGTCTCCGAAGATGTCCGGTGGAGCCGCGGTCGATGAGTGCGCCATGGTGCGTCGAGCTCTTCGATCCCGGATGGTCTTTTTTGATCGAAAAGACTTACAGGCGGGGCAGTCTCTAGCCTCGTGTTCTGGAGAGAGGCAAAGGTTACACACCTGATGGAGGTCGGTGTGGGGAAATTTAGACCCACATTTTGGGCACTTTTTGAACGGTGTCCTTTCCATCGGCCGGGACCGGAGTCGAGGAGGGCCCGAAGGCCGGTGCCGATGTGCGGAATGGAGAAAAGTGCCGCTTCGAGAGATGAAGATAGATGAAGAAACTCGAACAACGAGGATTTTCCGTCGAGGCTGGAACCGTAGAAGTTCGAAGCCGGAGCACAAAGTATCACATCCGAGCCCGATGGCGGAAAAAAACAATCTGAGGATGGAGCCGAAGCCCATGCGTAGTACGGACCGAAGGAGGAGTCACCGAACTCGTGACTTCCAAAGACTGTCCAAAGAACAAAAACAAACTGCAAACATCCGGGCCCAACACCAGATGGCGATCTATGCTAAGTGTACAATCTGCAGCTCATATGCCTCGAACTGTAACTTTCTAATTGTCCCTTTTCTAAAATATGTATTAAAAATCAGACTTTACCAGTGAATTGGGCTTGTAATGATTTTTCAAAAAGTCCAAGAGTGAACTTTGTAGCGGTTTGTTAGATGAGAGAACATTGTTACATTTAACATTGAATCCCAATAGGGTTCTTATGAAGCAGCTAATGATGCTAGAGTGGAAATAGCTTTTGGGACTGTGTCACAGATACGGTATGTTTAGTATTAAAAACCGTTACATGTCCTACTTTTAAATACCAAGCAGCCTGCCTTATGGGCATTAAGGACTACTTTGGGTGACTTTAAATTGACGTTGTCGACCTGTCAATGGGGGTTATTTTGACAGGTCGAATTTACAGTTCTAAACCTGCCCTGATAGGTTACAGTGGTAGGCATGCAGTCATGTCACTGACATTGTAGTGGGTGGTACAATCGGTGCTACACCTCACTAGTGACAATTAACTTACAGGCCCTGTGTGCACTTTGAACCATATACGTGGGACTTATAGGTAAGTTAAATATTCCAAATAGGGTTAGAGCACATGTACTGGGGCCTGGCTAGCAGAATCCCAGTGCAGAGAGTCAAAAACACAGCAGCATCAGTCGGAGAAAAATGTCAGTGATGATGCAAAAAGAGGCATTTTTCTACAAGTGAGACTACCTAATAATAATTTTGTATTTCTTGACCCTTGGTGCTCTCGGATCCCTTAGATGTTCGCTGTTTTTTCTTTCTCATGCTAGTGAGTCTTTCATGTAGTCTTGTATTCTCATATCGCACCTTCCTGGTTTGTAGAATTCTAAATGACCAATGTTTCATATGCTACAGGCTCAAAGAACAATTCTACAGGCATTCCTTCTGCCATCACCACTATGAACTCCTGTTTGAAGTTTCCATTGTTTCTCTGTTTTTTAGTTTAAAAAAAAATATATATATTTTCCACACCAACCAAAGACCGGTACATACAATATATAGTCACTGTGAGAAATACCCCTTCCAATGTAGATATGCCTTTCACATAATGCCATTCACCCCATGGCAAAATGGGGGTCCATGCGAAAAATAATCATTATACATTTCCTGGAAATAATGAAAGGTCAAGTTATGCATCGGGTGCAAGCCAACAGTGTACAGGGAGCGGGGGATGGAGAGACCCAGAACATTCCCCCTAGGGGAAAGAAGCCAGCACCCCCGCCGTCAACTGGGCCATCAGTGCCTGTCTGTCCCTCCGGAGTTCCACCGTTGGTGAGATGCTGATGTCCCCTCTGTATCTGTTCCATTTCCCCCACTTCTGGTCCCACTTTTTGGTGCAGCCTCTACTCTTGAATACTGCTTTCTCAGCCACGATGACAGTATCCATGTCTTTTGCCCATTCAGCCAGGCGCGAAACTGTGGCCACCCCCCAGTGTTGTGCAATATTACGCTTCGCTATAATAAAACCCATAGAGGCCCATGTCTGTTCAGCCTGCGTGAGATCGGACGCCCCATATGTTAAGTAGGCACAATTGGGGTGACAGTTTAAGGGATTTACCTCCCGCTCTCCCAAGTTGACGGGCGATTTTCACCCAGTAGTCGTGTATGTGTGGGCAGTCCCATAGAATATGGAAAAAAGTACCCTCCTGATTGCAATGTCGGAGGCAGAGTGAATCAGGGCACCTACCTAGCCGGAGTTTGGCATCGAAATATGCCCAGTGAAGGATCTTGAGTTGGACAGGCGCAAGCGCATAGGGATTGCTATTTCTCGGGGTGAGGCTAGAGCGTTCCGCCACATGTCATCCTCTATTTCACCCAGATCTTTCTCCCACCCCTCCCCAAGTTTCAACATCGGGTCGGGGAGATTGTTGACCGACTTCTTGTAGGTGAGCGAGATGGCCTTACGGTCCATGGGATCCAGCAACAGGCGGTCCTCCAGAGGGGACGAATCGGGGAGAGGACCATCTTGAGGCAGGGCTGAGGACACCGCGTGAGTAATCTGAAAGTACCTGAACATCTCCGATGGATCCAGTTGATATTTAGCTTGGAGCTCCGGGAACGATGCCAGCCTCCCCTGAACCCAGATATCTCTGATTGTGGAGATTCCGATCATGTCCCACTGCTGAGATGACCTAAAATATAGAGCTCCCACAGGGGAGTAGCCTTTGTAAGGCGCCCGCGCCATCCTAATTTTCTGGTGACTTCGTGCCAGACCTCAACCGTGCGTGCTGTGAGACCTGTCAAATTAAGTTTGCGGGGATTGGTGTATAGTTCTCTGTTGTAACCGCCCCGTCCCAGGAGCCAGTGATCCATGTGGAAATTAGGCTTGTCGCGGGACTCAAACACCCAGCGATTGACCACCACCAATTGGGACGCCTGGTAATACAGTCTAAGATCCAGTAGAGCGAGGCCCCATCATACCAACCCATGGTAAGTTTGGTCATTGCGATGCGCGGAGTGTGGCCCTCCCAGAGCAGTCTCCGCAATATTCCATCGATCTGAGAGAAGTAAGAATCTGGGATCGGGATTGGTGTGTTCTGTAGAGCATAGAGAAAGCTCGGGACGCTAGCATTTTGAAAAGGGACGCGCAGCTGAGAAGAGTTAACGGGAGAGAGCGCCAATGCACAACGTCAGATTTGAAGCACTGAAGAGGTCAGAGTAAGTTGAATTCGAAAAAGAGAGTAACGAAAATGCCCAAGTACCGAAAACTCTGAGGTGCCACTGGGATATTAAATCCCCGAGGATTCACCTGGGGGAACCCCATAGCGCATACATCTGGGACTTAGACTAATTTATTTGGTATACAGAGTGAGTGCAGAATATGTGAAAGATGTGGAGCACCCGTCGCAGTGACCGTGCAGGGGAGGCAAGGTATAAGAGGAAATCATCGGCGTACAGGGAGATACGGTCTTCGTGAGATTCCGTCCACTTAAGTCCCCGTATCTCCGGATCACCTCGGACCCACACCGCGAGCGGCTCCAAGACAAGGGCAAAAAGCAGTGGCGATAGGGGGCAGCCTTGTCTTGTGCCGCGATGAAGCGAGAAAGTAGAGAAGCGATGATTATTGACAACAACGTGAGCTTTAGGGTATGTATACAGTAGCCGAATCCAACAAATGAATTTGGGTCCAAGCCCCAAACGGGCCAGAGCGGCGAAAAGAAAATCCCACTCGATGGTGTCAAACGCCATTGAGGCGTCCAGCGATAAAAGAATCGTGTCTTCCTCGATGGTGTGAAGCCTGCTGAGGACCCCATGCACCCGGTGTAAATTTCGAGCCGTATTCCTCCCGGCATAAACCCGGACTGATCGGGATGGACCAAGTCAGTGATAAAGTGGAGAAGTGTCAAGAATTCCTGTCATACAAGGGAAACACGCCCTTATGTAAACAGGAGAGCTGTTACATAACTCAAGGGAAACACGCCCTTATGTAAACAGGAGAGCTGTTACATAACTCAAGGGAAACACGCCCTTATGTAAACAGGAGAGCTGTTACATAACTCAAGGGAAACACGCCCTTATGTAAACAGGAGAGCTGTTACATAACTCAAGGAAAACACGCCCTATAAAGGGAGGAACCGGGAGGTACAAGGCTGTCGGATATTGTGTTTACACCGACGTACCTGCTTCGTGAAGAGCAGTGTTCCGGAGTGGTGCTCCAGTAAGGCAAGAACGGAGGTAGGTCGAGTCGTTACTCCCTGGGCCGTGTCTTGCCCCATCGTCACCTGTGAAGGACCCGGAAGCTCTACCGGTCAACCATTGAGCTTCGCTTTTTGACTCGGCTGAGTCCAAGCGCAGTGGCGCTTTTGCTGGTTGGAGTCGTAACTCCCAGCCCGACCAGAGACACAGGGACTGCCAGCTGTAACGCACACCAGGAGGTGTTTGCCGCGTTACAGACTCGGAAGTCCACAGGATCGATCGAGCGGCTGCTCTCGGTTCAGTCTTCTTGCTTGTGATTGGGGTATCGGTGACGCATCACCAGGAGGTGACTCCGCGTCCCGGTGCAGTCTGAGGAAGAGGTTGAGCGGCTGCTCCCTTCAGGTAGAGACCCCGGCTGGGTGTTTCCCTGACTCCTCGATTCTCCCCAACACTCTTCGTGCCCCTCACAGCCTACCGATTGGCATTGTCGGCCATTTCATTTCTGCCCTCTGTTGGCATACGCCGGGATCGGCGTATATGCAGAGGACGGTTAGGACCATCCGTGCTGTGGGCTGGTAACGTACTTAGCCTGGAGGATTCCAGTGACTATAACTTTTGTTTGTTCTTTGTATTTTATTTGCCTTCATTAAAAGAACTAACCCTTCACAAGTGGTTGCGTCCTCATTGTCGTGTCTGTTAAACGATCCTGAGACGTTCAGGGCGTTACAAAATATCCGACCTTAATAACACTAACTGTCTCCCGGTCGATAACAGACATGGCAACACTTGATGATGTGCTGGCTGCTTTAGCGGCCATGCAAGTTGAAGTGGCTGCCTCTAGGCAAGAAACAGCCGATGTAAAAGCCAGACTGGATGCTATCCAATTGGACCCGCTCACGCCCAGCACCTCCCTCACGAACCAGACCCCTGCGGTAGTAGTGGAAATGCCGGTAGCCATCCCCTTGGCAACACCAGAGAGGTACAGTGGGGATCCTAACACAGTGCAGGTATTCCTCACACAAGTGGCGCTACATTTATCGTGCAAACCAAAGGCGTTCCCCACGAGTCAGGCTCGTGTGGCTTTCCTTATATCCTATTTGGCTGGAAACGCGGCACAATGGGCCGTACCTCTGGTGAGCAGGGACGACCCCCTCTTATGTGATTGGGGTGCTTTTCGCGAGGAATTCCTGAAGGTATTCGACAGAAGGGCTGACTCGTACACGGCGGACCGTGAAATGCTTGAGTTGAGACAGGGATCCAACGACCTGGTGCAGTATCTCAACGCGTTCCGAAGGCTGGTTGCGGAAACCAAGTGGCCTGTTGCTAAACAGACGGCGCTCTTCCATCAAGGGCTGTGCGATGAGCTCAAGGACGCCGTGGCTCATATTGACCCTCAACCCAAGACATGTGAGGGCCTTATCAACCTGGTATTACGGCTGGAACATAGGCTAAGTGAAAGAAAGGGGGATCATGGGAGAAAAGGAAAATCCCTTCCATCCTATGTGACGGTGGGAAGTCCTGAAACTTCCACCGCATCCAAGGGAGAACCCATGGACATCAGCGCAATACGAGCGAGCCTCACAGCCACGGAGAAAGAGTCACGCCGTAAACAAGGATTGTGCCTATATTGTGGCAAAAAAGGCCACTACGTACGTGAATGCCCTGCCAAACCGAAGACGTCACGTTATCGGGCCAACCGGTCGGTAACAGCCGTGGTGGACATACCGGCGGAAAACTAGAGGACTCCAAGACCAGAGAAGGGGCATCTCAGAGTCACTCATCCATCCCTTCACTTTCCAACTCGGTCACTAAGGGACAACGACACCCGTTTATCACGGTGCACGTGGGAGTGCATGACCAGTGGATACCCGTTGTGGCCATGGTGGATTCAGGGGCCACTGGCATGTTTATGGACCACAACGAGGCATGCAGGCTAGGGCTAGTGCTTCTTCCCAAAGCAGTACCCGAAGACGTCTATGCGGTAGACGGAAGGCGATTGGTGACGGGGCCCATCGGACAGCACACGGGGGTCCTTCCGATGAGATATGGGAGGAACCATTTGGAACAAATCGATTTTAACATCATCCGAGCGCCCCAATATGGCGTCATATTGGGATTGCCGTGGCTACAGAAACACAACCCCTTTGTGGATTGGCCAACACATCGCATCGAAATGACGTCACCGTATTGCATCCTGCATTGTGGAATAAGAACGGAATCCCTTGACGCAGATGAGAGCGGGAGTCAGACGGTGGCTACAGCGGCAGAAAAAGATGTGGCTCTCCCCCAGGCTTATCACAGTTTTGAGGATGTATTTGATGAGGTGAAGGCGGAAATGCTACCACCACATAGACAGTTTGACTGCCAGATCGACCTGGTGCCAGGGGCCAGCGTTCCCAGCGGCAGGCTGTATGCCCTGACGGAGCCTGAAAATGTGCATCTCCGGGGGTACCTGGATAAACTCCTCAAGCTAGGATTCATCCGCCCGTCCAAGTCTCCGGCCGCCTCGCCACTCTTCTTCATCCCGAAGGCTAATGGGGAGCTGAGAGCCTGTGTGGACTTTAGGGCATTGAATGCGATAACCATAAAAAATCGGTACCCCTTGCCTCTCATCAGTGTACTTCTGGAACAGGTCAAGAAAGCTCGTATCTACACCAAGTTGGATTTGAAAGGGGCATACCATCTGGTGCGCATGAGGGACGGAGACGAGTGGAAGACCGCCTTTAAGACCAGGTTCGGCCTTTTTGAGTACCTCGTCATGCCGTTCGGTCTGTGCAACGCCCCGGCAGCCTTTCAGTACTTTTTGAATGAGGTATTCAGAGAGGAGTTGGATATCTACGTGGTCGTATATATCGACGACATCCTCATCTATTCGTCCAGTGTGGAGGAGCACGTACACCACGTCAAAGCTGTGCTCCAAAAGCTGAGGGAAAACATGCTGTTTTGTAAACTCAGCAAGTGTGACTTCCACGTCACATCCGTGGAATTCCTCGGAGTGATGCTGAGTCCAGAGGGACAGGAGATGGCAGAACGAAAGATCAAGGCGGTGAAAGAATGGCCGGTGCCCCAAAGCGTGAAGGACGTCCAAAGTTTCATTGGCTTCGCCAACTTTTACAGGCGGTTTATAGATGGATTTTCAGGAGTGGTGGCCCCAATCACACAGCTACTGAGGAAGTCCAAGGAGTTTGTCTGGTCCCCTGAAGCGAACAAAGCCTTTGAGGCCCTGAAAAGCGCCTTTGGTAAGGCGCCGGTGTTGGCTCACCCCGATCCGGATCTCCCCTACGTGGTGGAAGCGGACGCGTCGGATGTGGCGATGGGGGCAAGACATGTGGTATCGGTGTACACGGACCATCGGAACCTACAGTTCATGACGGCCACTAGACACCTTTCTCCCAGGCAGCTGCGGTGGATGATCTTCTTTGCGGGGTTCAACTTCCGCATCACATATCGGCCGGGGACGGAAAACGGGAAGGCGGACGCCCTGTCCCGTCAATCTGCAGTTAAGGAACCATTGCCTGCAACCGAGCGTTCCATCATTTCCCCGAGGATGGTATTGGGGGTTATCCAACCGGATACTTTCCTGAGGGGAATAAAGAGAGGGATCAGGTCATTCGCATGGCGGAGGTGGCTCCTCAGTCACAGAGAATGGCAGCTGAAGGACGGGATACCCCTGAAGGGCAGGTGCCTATTGATACCCACGCCTAGGCTAAGGAAACAAGCATTCATCTGGTGCCATGACTCTCCATGCGCAGGTCATTTGGGCTTTGAAAAAACGGTGGCTAGCATGGGACGGCATTTCTGGTGGCCAACCATGAGAGTGGATGTCAGGAGGTGGGGACAGGAGTGTCCTACGTGTGCTACCATGAAGGCCGACCATGGCCGAACCCAAGGGCTCTTACATCCACTTCCGACCCCGGATAGACCATGGGATAGCATATCACTGGACTTCGTGGTGGGCCTACCGGTAGACCAGGGGATGACGGCAATACTGGTGGTGGTGGATTACTTGACGAAAATGGGGCACTTCATCCCCTGCAAGAGAGTCCCTACGGCCGGGGAATTGGCGTCACTACTCCTAAAGAATGTGGTACGACTGCATGGATTACCTGGGGTGATCGTGTCGGACCGGGGGTCGCAGTTTACTGCGCAATTCTGGAAGACTTGGTGCACTGCGCTGCATGTTACGACCGCCCTGTCCACCAGCTACCACCCTCAAACGGACGGCCAAACCGAGCGCCTGAACCAAACGCTCAAACAGTATCTGCGATGTTTTGTGGACCAGGGCAGGGAAGAATGGGTCGACTTGCTATGGGTTGCAGAGATAGCCTATAACAACGCCACTCACAGCTCCACACAGTCATCTCCGTTCTATAGCAACTATGGCCAACATCCCAGGTTCTTGCCATTTCTACATCCGTTCAGAGAGGACAGGATTCCCGCCACAGCAGACAGGGTGGCACACATAAAAGACACGTTGATGCGCTCAAGGGCTGTCCTAATAGAGGCCAAGAGAAGATACAAGGCTGCGGCAGATAGGAAGAGAAGGCCCGGGCCACTGTACCGCACTGGAGACTACGTCTGGATATCCACAAGAAACATGAGGTTTCGAAAGAACAGTGTGTTCCATCCCAAGTACATGGGCCCCTATCGAATTACCAAGTGTATGGGTCCCGTGAACGTGAAGGTGTGCTTGCCCCAGTCATTGCGGATACACCCTGTCTTTCATGTATCATTGCTCAAACCAGCACCCTCCAAGCCGTCTGGGACACCTAGGCCGGTATGCGTGGAGTCGGAGGTGGAGTATGAAGTGTCGGGCATACGGGCGTCCAAATGGCGCAGGGGGAAGCTGTGGTACCTGGTTGCGTGGAAAGGCTATGGCCCGGAGGAGCATTCATGGGAACCGGCTGAAGGGGTTCATGCTCCGCGCTTGGTCTCCTTGTTCCATCGGCGTTTTCCTGCCAGCGCTGGACCCGTGGGGAGCCGCTGAGAGGGAGGATGTACTGTCAAGAATTCCTGTCATACAAGGGAAACACGCCCTTATGTAAACAGGAGAGCTGTTACATAACTCAAGGGAAACACGCCCTTATGTAAACAGGAGAGCTGTTACATAACTCAAGGGAAACACGCCCTTATGTAAACAGGAGAGCTCTTACATAACTCAAGGGAAACACGCCCTTATGTAAACAGGAGAGCTGTTACATAACTCAAGGAAAACACGCCCTATAAAGGGAGGAACCGGGAGGTACAAGGCTGTCGGATATTGTGTTTACACCGACGTACCTGCTTCGTGAAGAGCAGTGTTCCGGAGTGGTGCTCCAGTAAGGCAAGAACGGAGGTAGGTCGAGTCGTTACTCCCTGGGCCGTGTCTTGCCCCATCGTCACCTGTGAAGGACCCGGAAGCTCTACCGGTCAACCATTGAGCTTCGCTTTTTGACTCGGCTGAGTCCAAGCGCAGTGGCGCTTTTGCTGGTTGGAGTCGTAACTCCCAGCCCGACCAGAGACACAGGGACTGCCAGCTGTAACGCACACCAGGAGGTGTTTGCCGCATTACAGACTCGGAAGTCCACAGGATCGATCGAGCGGCTGCTCTCGGTTCAGTCTTCTTGCTTGTGATTGGGGTATCGGTGACGCATCACCAGGAGGTGACTCCGCGTCCCGGTGCAGTCTGAGGAAGAGGTTGAGCGGCTGCTCCCTTCAGGTAGAGACCCCGGCTGGGTGTTTCCCTGACTCCTCGATTCTCCCCAACACTCTTCGTGCCCCTCACAGCCTACCGATTGGCATTGTCGGCCATTTCATTTCTGCCCTCTGTTGGCATACGCCGGGATCGGCGTATATGCAGAGGACGGTTAGGACCATCCGTGCTGTGGGCTGGTAACGTACTTAGCCTGGAGGATTCCAGTGACTATAACTTTTGTTTGTTCTTTGTATTTTATTTGCCTTCATTAAAAGAACTAACCCTTCACAAGTGGTTGCGTCCTCATTGTCGTGTCTGTTAAACGATCCTGAGACGTTCAGGGCGTTACAAGAAGACAGTTCGCAAGAAGTTTGGCCAGAATCTTAGCCTCAACTGTCAACAGGGATATGGGGCGATACGATGTGCACTTCTCAAGAGGTTTGTTCGGATTATGAATGACCACTATAGCGGCAGTACTGATCTCTTCGTGTAGCACACCTGACTCAAAACATTCAGTATATAGATAAAGCAAATGGGGAGCCAATAGTGTTGACATGGGCTTAAATAGCTCAATGGCAAGCCTGTTAGGGCCCATAGCCTTCCCAGAGCGAACATCCTGTATGGCCTTCTGAACCTCCGTCACTGTAATGTCTGCCTCCAAGGTCTCTCTGTCCTGCGATGAAATAGTAGGGATATCGTGTGTAGCCAGAAGATCAGGAGATAGGGAGGCCTGAGAATTGGGGGAGCCAGTGTATACCTCCTCGTAGTGACTAGCAAATATGTCGGCTATGTGTTGGGGGTCAGTAATTAGGGTACCCTCCGGGGTTGCAATGGCACGGATCCCTCTAGCGGCCTGTTCCCTCCGCTCCAGCCAGGCCAAAAGTTTACCCGTCCGTTTCCCCTGCTCATAAATCCTGTGTCGAGAGGCTTGCGAACGCACTGCCCCCTCCTCAAAGAGGAGCTGTCGATAGTCCTGTCTCTTGAGTGTCAGACTATGGCGTAGAGCGAGGTCCAAGCTCGAGACCTCGGACTCTAATTCCGATACCCTCTTAGTCCGCTCCGCCCTGTGTCCCACCATGAGTGATAAAGCCCTGCCCTTGATGACCGCTCCGAAGGCCCCCACAGCGTCCCTGCAGAGTCGACTGAACCAACATTTTCTGCAAAATAAAATTCAGCGCCCAGGGGTGTATGGAAATAGAGCAGGGGCGTCCCTCTGCGTGAGAGCCCAGAGTCGCCAGGACGGTGGAGTGGTCGGAGATACCACAAGCCAGGCAACCGGACCTTGTGAAAAGCCGAACATCCTGGGTATGAGTGAATATGTAGGCTATCCTCGACTGACTACCGTGCACCCCGGATTGGAACGTGAAGAGAGTGTATGATGGGTTAAACCACCGCCAGATATCCACCCCCCCCAGAGCATTAGCAAATTCAGACACTTGTGAACCTCTCGGCGGGTCACCTCGGAGAGGTAGGCGGTCCAGAGAACCGTCCATCGTGAGACTGAAGTCCCCACCCAACACCAACACCCCGAGTGGCAGGACCAGCAACAGGGTCCCTATGTCATGTAGCGTCGAGCGCTGCAGTCCGGGAAGGGCGTAAACAGAGACAGCATTGACAACACGCCCTTCCCAGGTGCCTGGGGGTCAGTCCAGGAGTTATGAATGATGTAGGGGCAGCCCTTCCGAAGTAGGATCCCCACCCCCCTGGAGCCCGAAGTTAAGCCAGAGTAAGCCACCATTTTGTACCCTTTCCTATTCAGGGCGCCACAGGAGTTACCAGTCAGGTGTGTCTCCTGCAGTAACACCAGGTCAAGCTTGTTACGCTTAGAGTACTGCAATACAATGCCTCTCTTAATTTTATGTCAATGGGGGTTATTTTGACAGGTCGAATTTACAGTTCTAAACCTGCCCTGATAGGTTACAGTGGTAGGCATGCAGTCATGTCACTGACATTGTAGTGGGTGGTACAATCGGTGCTACACCTCACTAGTGACAATTAACTTACAGGCCCTGTGTGCACTTTGAACCATATACGTGGGACTTATAGGTAAGTTAAATATTCCAAATAGGGTTAGAGCACATGTACTGGGGCCTGGCTAGCAGAATCCCAGTGCAGAGAGTCAAAAACACAGCAGCATCAGTCGGAGAAAAATGTCAGTGATGATGCAAAAAGAGGCATTTTTCTACAAGTGAGACTACCTAATAATAATTTTGTATTTCTTGACCCTTGGTGCTCTCGGATCCCTTAGATGTTCGCTGTTTTTTCTTTCTCATGCTAGTGAGTCTTTCATGTAGTCTTGTATTCTCATATCGCACCTTCCTGGTTTGTAGAATTCTAAATGACCAATGTTTCATATGCTACAGGCTCAAAGAACAATTCTACAGGCATTCCTTCTGCCATCACCACTATGAACTCCTGTTTGAAGTTTCCATTGTTTCTCTGTTTTTTAGTTTAAAAAAAAATATATATATTTTCCACACCAACCAAAGACCGGTACATACAATATATAGTCACTGTGAGAAATACCCCTTCCAATGTAGATATGCCTTTCACATAATGCCATTCACCCCATGGCAAAATGGGGGTCCATGCGAAAAATAATCATTATACATTTCCTGGAAATAATGAAAGGTCAAGTTATGCATCGGGTGCAAGCCAACAGTGTACAGGGAGCGGGGGATGGAGAGACCCAGAACATTCCCCCTAGGGGAAAGAAGCCAGCACCCCCGCCGTCAACTGGGCCATCAGTGCCTGTCTGTCCCTCCGGAGTTCCACCGTTGGTGAGATGCTGATGTCCCCTCTGTATCTGTTCCATTTCCCCCACTTCTGGTCCCACTTTTTGGTGCAGCCTCTACTCTTGAATACTGCTTTCTCAGCCACGATGACAGTATCCATGTCTTTTGCCCATTCAGCCAGGCGCGAAACTGTGGCCACCCCCCAGTGTTGTGCAATATTACGCTTCGCTATAATAAAACCCATAGAGGCCCATGTCTGTTCAGCCTGCGTGAGATCGGACGCCCCATATGTTAAGTAGGCACAATTGGGGTGACAGTTTAAGGGATTTACCTCCCGCTCTCCCAAGTTGACGGGCGATTTTCACCCAGTAGTCGTGTATGTGTGGGCAGTCCCATAGAATATGGAAAAAAGTACCCTCCTGATTGCAATGTCGGAGGCAGAGTGAATCAGGGCACCTACCTAGCCGGAGTTTGGCATCGAAATATGCCCAGTGAAGGATCTTGAGTTGGACAGGCGCAAGCGCATAGGGATTGCTATTTCTCGGGGTGAGGCTAGAGCGTTCCGCCACATGTCATCCTCTATTTCACCCAGATCTTTCTCCCACCCCTCCCCAAGTTTCAACATCGGGTCGGGGAGATTGTTGACCAACTTCTTGTAGGTGAGCGAGATGGCCTTACGGTCCATGGGATCCAGCAACAGGCGGTCCTCCAGAGGGGACGAATCGGGGAGAGGACCATCTTGAGGCAGGGCTGAGGACACCGCGTGAGTAATCTGAAAGTACCTGAACATCTCCGATGGATCCAGTTGATATTTAGCTTGGAGCTCCGGGAACGATGCCAGCCTCCCCTGAACCCAGATATCTCTGATTGTGGAGATTCCGATCATGTCCCACTGCTGAGATGACCTAAAATATAGAGCTCCCACAGGGGAGTAGCCTTTGTAAGGCGCCCGCGCCATCCTAATTTTCTGGTGACTTCGTGCCAGACCTCAACCGTGCGTGCTGTGAGACCTGTCAAATTAAGTTTGCGGGGATTGGTGTATAGTTCTCTGTTGTAACCGCCCCGTCCCAGGAGCCAGTGATCCATGTGGAAATTAGGCTCGTCGCGGGACTCAAACACCCAGCGATTGACCACCACCAATTGGGACGCCTGGTAATACAGTCTAAGATCCAGTAGAGCGAGGCCCCATCATACCAACCCATGGTAAGTTTGGTCATTGCGATGCGCGGAGTGTGGCCCTCCCAGAGCAGTCTCCGCAATATTCCATCGATCTGAGAGAAGTAAGAATCTGGGATCGGGATTGGTGTGTTCTGTAGAGCATAGAGAAAGCACGGGACGCTAGCATTTTGAAAAGGGACGCGCAGCTGAGAAGAGTTAACGGGAGAGAGCGCCAATGCACAACGTCAGATTTGAAGCACTGAAGAGGTCAGAGTAAGTTGAATTCGAAAAAGAGAGTAACGAAAATGCCCAAGTACCGAAAACTCTGAGGTGCCACTGGGATATTAAATCCCCGAGGATTCACCTGGGGGAACCCCATAGCGCATACATCTGGGACTTAGACTAATTTATTTGGTATACAGAGTGAGCGCAGAATATGTGAAAGATGTGGAGCACCCGTCGCAGTGACCGTGCAGGGGAGGCAAGGTATAAGAGGAAATCATCGGCGTACAGGGAGATACGGTCTTCGTGAGATTCCGTCCACTTAAGTCCCCGTATCTCCGGATCACCTCGGACCCACACCGCGAGCGGCTCCAAGACAAGGGCAAAAAGCAGTGGCGATAGGGGGCAGCCTTGTCTTGTGCCGCGATGAAGCGAGAAAGTAGAGAAGCGATGATTATTGACAACAACGTGAGCTGTAGGGTATGTATACAGTAGCCGAATCCAACAAATGAATTTGGGTCCAAGCCCCAAACGGGCCAGAGCGGCGAAAAGAAAATCCCACTCGATGGTGTCAAACGCCATTGAGGCGTCCAGCGATAAAAGAATCGTGTCTTCCTCGATGGTGTGAAGCCTGCTGAGGACCCCATGCACCCGGTGTAAATTTCGAGCCGTATTCCTCCCGGCATAAACCCGGACTGATCGGGATGGACCAAGTCAGTGATAAAGTGGAGAAGACAGTTCGCAAGAAGTTTGGCCAGGATCTTAGCCTCAACTGTCAACAGGGATATGGGGCGATACGATGTGCACTTCTCAAGAGGTTTGTTCGGATTATGAATGACCACTATAGCGGCAGTACTGATCTCTTCGTGTAGCACACCTGACTCAAAACATTCAGTATATAGATAAAGCAAATGGGGAGCCAATAGTGTTGACATGGGCTTAAATAGCTCAATGGCAAGCCTGTTAGGGCCCATAGCCTTCCCAGAGCGAACATCCTGTATGGCCTTCTGAACCTCCGTCACTGTAATGTCTGCCTCCAAGGTCTCTCTGTCCTGCGATGAAATAGTAGGGATATCGTGTGTAGCCAGAAGATCAGGAGATAGGGAGGCCTGAGAATTGGGGGAGCGAGTGTATACCTCCTCGTAGTGACTAGCAAATATGTCGGCTATGTGTTGGGGGTCAGTAATTAGGGTACCCTCCGGGGTTGCAATGGCACGGATCCATCTAGCGGCCTGTTCCCTCCGCTCCAGCCAGGCCAAAAGTTTACCCGTCCGTTTCCCCTGCTCATAAATCCTGTGTCGAGAGGCTTGCGAACGCACTGCCCCCTCCTCAAAGAGGAGCTGTCGATAGTCCTGTCTCTTGAGTGTCAGACTATGGCGTAGAGCGAGGTCCAAGCTCGAGACCTCGGACTCTAATTCCGATACCCTCTTAGTCCGCTCCGCCCTGTGTCCCACCATGAGTGATAAAGCCCTGCCCTTGATGACCGCTCCGAAGGCCCCCACAGCGTCCCTGCAGAGTCGACTGAACCAACATTTTCTGCAAAATAAAATTCAGCGCCCAGGGGTGTATGGAAATAGAGCAGGGGCGTCCCTCTGCGTGAGAGCCCAGAGTCGCCAGGACGGTGGAGTGGTCGGAGATACCACAAGCCAGGCAACCGGACCTTGTGAAAAGCCGAACATCCTGGGTATGAGTGAATATGTAGTCTATCCTCGACTGACTACCGTGCACCCCGGATTGGAACGTGAAGAGAGTGTATGATGGGTTAAACCACCGCCAGATATCCACCCCCCCCAGAGCATTAGCAAATTCAGACACTTGTGAACCTCTCGGCGGGTCACCTCGGAGAGGTAGGCGGTCCAGAGAACCGTCCATCGTGAGACTGAAGTCCCCACCCAACACCAACACCCCGAGTGGCAGGACCAGCAACAGGGTCCCTATGTCATGTAGCGTCGAGCGCTGCAGTCCGGGAAGGGTGTAAACAGAGACAGCATTGACAACACGCCCTTCCCAGGTGCCTGGGGGTCAGTCCAGGAGTTATGAATGATGTAGGGGCAGCCCTTCCGAAGTAGGATCCCCACCCCCCTGGAGCCCGAAGTTAAGCCAGAGTAAGCCACCATTTTGTACCCTTTCCTATTCAGGGCGCCACAGGAGTTACCAGTCAGGTGTGTCTCCTGCAGTAACACCAGGTCAAGCTTGTTACGCTTAGAGTACTGCAATGCCTCTCTTAATTTTATGTCAATGGGGGTTATTTTGACAGGTCGAATTTACAGTTCTAAACCTGCCCTGATAGGTTACAGTGGTAGGCATGCAGTCATGTCACTGACATTGTAGTGGGTGGTACAATCGGTGCTACACCTCACTAGTGACAATTAACTTACA
Source organism: Triturus cristatus (assembly GCF_964204655.1). NCBI lineage: Eukaryota > Metazoa > Chordata > Amphibia > Caudata > Salamandridae > Triturus > Triturus cristatus. The sequence continues at coordinate 649,656,774 of NC_140580.1, read as the reverse complement.
GGCCCTGTGTGCACTTTGAACCATATACGTGGGACTTATAGCTAAGTTAAATATTCCAAATAGGGTTAGAGCACATGTACTGGGGCCTGGCTAGCAGAATCCCAGTGCAGAGAGTCAAAAACACAGCAGCATCAGTCGGAGAAAAATGTCAGTGATGATGCAAAAAGAGGCATTTTTCTACAAGTGAGACTACCTAATAATAATTTTGTATTTCTTGACCCTTGGTGCTCTCGGATCCCTTAGATGTTCGCTGTTTTTTCTTTCTCATGCTAGTGAGTCTTTCATGTAGTCTTGTATTCTCATATCGCACCTTCCTGGTTTGTAGAATTCTAAATGACCAATGTTTCATATGCTACAGGCTCAAAGAACAATTCTACAGGCATTCCTTCTGCCATCACCACTATGAACTCCTGTTTGAAGTTTCCATTGTTTCTCTGTTTTTTAGTTTAAAAAAAAATATATATATTTTCCACACCAACCAAAGACCGGTACATACAATATATAGTCACTGTGAGAAATACCCCTTCCAATGTAGATATGCCTTTCACATAATGCCATTCACCCCATGGCAAAATGGGGGTCCATGCGAAAAATAATCATTATACATTTCCTGGAAATAATGAAAGGTCAAGTTATGCATCGGGTGCAAGCCAACAGTGTACAGGGAGCGGGGGATGGAGAGACCCAGAACATTCCCCCTAGGGGAAAGAAGCCAGCACCCCCGCCGTCAACTGGGCCATCAGTGCCTGTCTGTCCCTCCGGAGTTCCACCGTTGGTGAGATGCTGATGTCCCCTCTGTATCTGTTCCATTTCCCCCACTTCTGGTCCCACTTTTTGGTGCAGCCTCTACTCTTGAATACTGCTTTCTCAGCCACGATGACAGTATCCATGTCTTTTGCCCATTCAGCCAGGCGCGAAACTGTGGCCACCCCCCAGTGTTGTGCAATATTACGCTTCGCTATAATAAAACCCATAGAGGCCCATGTCTGTTCAGCCTGCGTGAGATCGGACGCCCCATATGTTAAGTAGGCACAATTGGGGTGACAGTTTAAGGGATTTACCTCCCGCTCTCCCAAGTTGACGGGCGATTTTCACCCAGTAGTCGTGTATGTGTGGGCAGTCCCATAGAATATGGAAAAAAGTACCCTCCTGATTGCAATGTCGGAGGCAGAGTGAATCAGGGCACCTACCTAGCCGGAGTTTGGCATCGAAATATGCCCAGTGAAGGATCTTGAGTTGGACAGGCGCAAGCGCATAGGGATTGCTATTTCTCGGGGTGAGGCTAGAGCGTTCCGCCACATGTCATCCTCTATTTCACCCAGATCTTTCTCCCACCCCTCCCCAAGTTTCAACATCGGGTCGGGGAGATTGTTGACCAACTTCTTGTAGGTGAGCGAGATGGCCTTACGGTCCATGGGATCCAGCAACAGGCGGTCCTCCAGAGGGGACGAATCGGGGAGAGGACCATCTTGAGGCAGGGCTGAGGACACCGCGTGAGTAATCTGAAAGTACCTGAACATCTCCGATGGATCCAGTTGATATTTAGCTTGGAGCTCCGGGAACGATGCCAGCCTCCCCTGAACCCAGATATCTCTGATTGTGGAGATTCCGATCATGTCCCACTGCTGAGATGACCTAAAATATAGAGCTCCCACAGGGGAGTAGCCTTTGTAAGGCGCCCGCGCCATCCTAATTTTCTGGTGACTTCGTGCCAGACCTCAACCGTGCGTGCAGTGAGACCTGTCAAATTAAGTTTGCGGGGATTGGTGTATAGTTCTCTGTTGTAACCGCCCCGTCCCAGGAGCCAGTGATCCATGTGGAAATTAGGCTTGTCGCGGGACTCAAACACCCAGCGATTGACCACCACCAATTGGGACGCCTGGTAATACAGTCTAAGATCCAGTAGAGCGAGGCCCCATCATACCAACCCATGGTAAGTTTGGTCATTGCGATGCGCGGAGTGTGGCCCTCCCAGAGCAGTCTCCGCAATATTCCATCGATCTGAGAGAAGTAAGAATCTGGGATCGGGATTGGTGTGTTCTGTAGAGCATAGAGAAAGCACGGGACGCTAGCATTTTGAAAAGGGACGCGCAGCTGAGAAGAGTTAACGGGAGAGAGCGCCAATGCACAACGTCAGATTTGAAGCACTGAAGAGGTCAGAGTAAGTTGAATTCGAAAAAGAGAGTAACGAAAATGCCCAAGTACCGAAAACTCTGAGGTGCCACTGGGATATTAAATCCCCGAGGATTCACCTGGGGGAACCCCATAGCGCATACATCTGGGACTTAGACTAATTTATTTGGTATACAGAGTGAGCGCAGAATATGTGAAAGATGTGGAGCACCCGTCGCAGTGACCGTGCAGGGGAGGCAAGGTATAAGAGGAAATCATCGGCGTACAGGGAGATACGGTCTTCGTGAGATTCCGTCCACTTAAGTCCCCGTATCTCCGGATCACCTCGGACCCACACCGCGAGCGGCTCCAAGACAAGGGCAAAAAGCAGTGGCGATAGGGGGCAGCCTTGTCTTGTGCCGCGATGAAGCGAGAAAGTAGAGAAGCGATGATTATTGACAACAACGTGAGCTGTAGGGTATGTATACAGTAGCCGAATCCAACAAATGAATTTGGGTCCAAGCCCCAAACGGGCCAGAGCGGCGAAAAGAAAATCCCACTCGATGGTGTCAAACGCCATTGAGGCGTCCAGCGATAAAAGAATCGTGTCTTCCTCGATGGTGTGAAGCCTGCTGAGGACCCCATGCACCCGGTGTAAATTTCGAGCCGTATTCCTCCCGGCATAAACCCGGACTGATCGGGATGGACCAAGTCAGTGATAAAGTGGAGAAGACAGTTCGCAAGAAGTTTGGCCAGAATCTTAGCCTCAACTGTCAACAGGGATATGGGGCGATACGATGTGCACTTCTCAAGAGGTTTGTTCGGATTATGAATGACCACTATAGCGGCAGTACTGATCTCTTCGTGTAGCACACCTGACTCAAAACATTCAGTATATAGATAAAGCAAATGGGGAGCCAATAGTGTTGACATGGGCTTAAATAGCTCAATGGCAAGCCTGTTAGGGCCCATAGCCTTCCCAGAGCGAACATCCTGTATGGCCTTCTGAACCTCCGTCACTGTAATGTCTGCCTCCAAGGTCTCTCTGTCCTGCGATGAAATAGTAGGGATATCGTGTGTAGCCAGAAGATCAGGAGATAGGGAGGCCTGAGAATTGGGGGAGCCAGTGTATACCTCCTCGTAGTGACTAGCAAATATGTCGGCTATGTGTTGGGGGTCAGTAATTAGGGTACCCTCCGGGGTTGCAATGGCACGGATCCATCTAGCGGCCTGTTCCCTCCGCTCCAGCCAGGCCAAAAGTTTACCCGTCCGTTTCCCCTGCTCATAAATCCTGTGTCGAGAGGCTTGCGAACGCACTGCCCCTCCTCAAAGAGGAGCTGTCGATAGTCCTGTCTCTTGAGTGTCAGACTATGGCGTAGAGCGAGGTCCAAGCTCGAGACCTCGGACTCTAATTCCGATACCCTCTTAGTCCGCTCCGCCCTGTGTCCCACCATGAGTGATAAAGCCCTGCCCTTGATGACCGCTCCGAAGGCCCCCACAGCGTCCCTGCAGAGTCGACTGAACCAACATTTTCTGCAAAATAAAATTCAGCGCCCAGGGGTGTATGGAAATAGAGCAGGGGCGTCCCTCTGCGTGAGAGCCCAGAGTCGCCAGGACGGTGGAGTGGTCGGAGATACCACAAGCCAGGCAACCGGACCTTGTGAAAAGCCGAACATCCTGGGTATGAGTGAATATGTAGTCTATCCTCGACTGACTACCGTGCACCCCGGATTGGAACGTGAAGAGAGTGTATGATGGGTTAAACCACCGCCAGATATCCACCCCCCCCAGAGCATTAGCAAATTCAGACACTTGTGAACCTCTCGGCGGGTCACCTCGGAAAGGTAGGCGGTCCAGAGAACCGTCCATCGTGAGACTGAAGTCCCCACCCAACACCAACACCCCGAGTGGCAGGACCAGCAACAGGGTCCCTATGTCATGTAGCGTCGAGCGCTGCAGTCCGGGAAGGGCGTAAACAGAGACAGCATTGACAACACGCCCTTCCCAGGTGCCTGGGGGTCAGTCCAGGAGTTATGAATGATGTAGGGGCAGCCCTTCTGAAGTAGGATCCCCACCCCCCTGGAGCCCGAAGTTAAGCCAGAGTAAGCCACCATTTTGTACCCTTTCCTATTCAGGGCGCCACAGGAGTTACCAGTCAGGTGTGTCTCCTGCAGTAACACCAGGTCAAGCTTGTTACGCTTAGAGTACTGCAATACAATGCCTCTCTTAATTTTATTGCCCAATCCATTAACATTCCAAGTGGACAAATTAAGTGTCAGACCACGTGTCATCACATCCAACTAGTGGGAACTGAGTAATGTCAGATAGTCAAGCATGGGTATGTGAAGCCGAGGTGGGAGCCCCATGTGCCAATGGCAAGTGAATGGAGTAGGATAACGGAGAAGTGTACAATATCATGTACCGGTGTGAAACAAAACAAAGACAAAAACAACTGGCATACCTGCAAGAAAAACAATACCAAGAATACTGCTCCCAGCGGGGTTAAATCAATCAACCAGTCCGTCATCATTTGCTTTCGAGACTCCCTGGAGGAAACATGCCTAAACAAAAACAATACTAAAATTAACACCCCAAAACTCTCCCTCCCTGCCCTCCCCCCCTCCCCAACGTGTACTCCCCACATCCCCCCACCCTGCCTCCCTACTTGGCTGGCGGTAACACAACCTCCCGCCCCACAGACTAGCAGAGTGCCTATTGCCCACCCTTCCAAGAACTCGCGGGACAGTATGGCCAAACCGAGCAACCCATCCCAAAGAATCTATATCTGCCCCAATGGTGAAACAGAACAGCCATAACGTATTTACATCAAAAACACTGGCAAGGGCCAGGCATATGCCCCACCACCCCACACATGGTCTGCGGGAGGACAGGTATGAGTTCCGGACCACAACAACAGCTAGCACAGTCTCTCTTCGGATGACACCCATCTGATGCAGTATGAGCAGTTAAGTCAAACTCCGGTGGTCACCGTCCAACCAGAGGTAGTGCCCCCTCCCAAGGAAAGCATACAGACCAGTCATTCGGCACCACCTGCAGCTTCCGTAAGGTCAGTTCGAGGCGAGCCTCCACCAGAAGCCTGGGTATCATCGTCATTCCCGCACCCCGAGACTGGCGGCCACGTCGGCCCTCCGTTCGCCATCCCTGCAGCCAATCCTAGGTCTCTGCCGGAGTGGTGAAAAAACAAGATTTTCCCTCTGCTTCCACCCTCAACTTGGCCGGGAACATCATCGCATACTTCTCATCCTTGTCATGTTGGTGATCAAGTCTTCCACGAAGAGATCCGCGGACGGCCCCCTCCGCGCGTTCCGGCACACCTATTATACGGACGTTGTTGCGCCGGGAGCGTCCTTCATAATCGTCCAGCTGCGCCTCGAGTTTAGCAGCATGTGTTTGCAGGTCTTCCACCTTCCTCTGCAATTCGGATGCATCTTCTACCAGGGAGGTGGCCTTAATTTCAACGTGCTTGAGTTGGGAGTGCATATTGCGCATGTCGTCGCTATTGAGCGACATCTCGGTGGAGACAGAGTCGATGTGTGATTCCAAGGACGTGCGGACGGTGTTTCTCTATTTTTAACCTTTTTCTAATTCTTTACTTTAAATGTACTTACCACATCTCTCACTTGTTGGTGCCAGTTATGAGATTCAAGACATCTTCCATCTACATTTTGAAGTTTTTTTTCTTTCCCTATACTTACATGCACTCTCTTTGTTGAGCCTCATTTCAGTTGTGGTTGTTTTACTGGTTTTCCGTAAAAACATTTTTTTGTGGCCCCAGGACTTTTTCTGGGGTACTTGATTTATACCCACCAACCAAAATTGATGTTCCAGCTCCTAAATTGGCTGTTATTTCCCCTTACTAGTCACCCTCCAGTCATTCATTTTGGGTTTGCTCATTTATCCTATTTTAATATTCGAGTTGCTATCTGCTCTGAAAGATGGTATCACCCTTCCAGCTTTACCCTCCAAAGGTAACACTTTTGCTAGGCTATTCACCTATGTCAGGATGGACACAGCTTTCAAATTTCTACTTGTGCACCAGGCAGCTAAACGTTGGGGGAAGCTTCTGCTTAATCTTACCCCTCTCTGGTAGTCTCTGTATTTCAGACTCAATATGTTTTTGTGTCCAATCCAGCTCCACTGCTACTGACCAGCAAGGTGACAGGTGTGTATGCTCCTTTCTTCAAATCTACTTCATATCTCTTGTGCTGCTTTCTCGCTGAAATATAGGATTCTAGCAGGAGGAAAAATATAAATGGCAGAGGAGCAAGAGGACATGAGATGCCCTCATGCATTTATACACTGCAAAGAAAATGAAGTAACAGTCAGATCCAACTGCATTCAGCTGCACAAACTTAAATGTTTCATGCACTTTGACACTTTTCCAGGACTCTCAAGGATGACAGGGAGAGTGAAGTATGGATTAGGGGCCGTAACCTGTGATCCACCGTTGGAACAAACAGTGGGTCATGAGGGATGAAACTCCAATTGGTCAGATATGGAGAAACTCATTCTTGGTTGAGGCCCAGCAGATGGAATAAGCAGCAATGACACTCACTAAGAGTCAGTTTGTTTTGTTTAATCTAGAAGAGAACTTCAAATAAGTAGGTAGCATGTGATGGCCACCTTTCAAATGGCAACTCCATAAGAGATCAGTCCTTGTCTCTTTGAGGAAAGTTGGTAACACTGAGAATATGTTATGGTCTGCTTTTAAGCAGGCTTAGACACTGTCACTATGTTACACAACATGAAAGAAAGACTTTGAAGTCACTGCCCTTTTCCTACAAATAGAGATAAATACACAGTATAATAGAAGACACCTAATGTAAGGCATGTACATCCGAAACAATACCCCTTGCCTCAGAGGTGAAACCATGTTTATCGCTTGTGCTTACTGCACAACTAATGAGCTTTTTATTAGTCTCAGCCTTTCCACCTGAATACTTCCAAAGCCATGTCACATCCATTCAAAGTGCTATCTGAATTCCTCTTTGAACCGCGCAGAAAAGAGTTTGATGGGCTGTACTTTTGTACAACATTGGACCATATTGCCATAGTCACCTGTGCGTTTCCATGGCAGACAGAATTCCCCAATAACACATCTTCCCTGACATGAAATAAGAAGGCCACTTTGTTTTTAGATGTGGCCGATTGCTTCATATTTTAAATCAAGAAGGACGGTGTGTGTAAGGAACAAGGCACCATTCACAGATTCAGCTGACTGAATCCAATTCAGAATCAGTGTGGACACCTTCCTTTTCCGCAGGGCCACCATGACTGGCTGGAAGTCTCTCATATTATAAAGGAATAGTTCTCACCTCCATAGCATCTACAGGAGGTGCTGCACTTGTTTTGTTCTCCAAAACCGCAGAGACTAACTCAACAATTGACAGTGTACAGAATAGAACCACTAACTACAACAATCAGCAAGACTTCTCCTCATTTTATGTAGCTGGTCAGGAGGAGTGAAACCTGTGAGAAGACGGAATATTCATCAGAAAGATCATTACCAAAGGCAGTTTTTCTGAAGAATACTTCTTTGTATTGATTCCTCAGCTTTTGAATCAATACTCAAGCAGTTTCGCATGGTGGTGGGTCAAAGGAGAGTATTATAATAAAAAGCCTTGCAACACTAATATGGCAAAATGACCTTACTTGAGGATCTGGGAGTAAATTGAAGAGTGCCTAGTGAAAATGTTGACTGAAGCCCACATCATGGCTCAACAAGTGTCCAAGAACAAGACCTCCATATGGATAAAATTAGGGGAACTACCTTTACCTTTGTGGAAACTGTCCAGAAGTCTAAGGGTGACTTCATGTTGGCAAGGACTTAGCACATTATGCAGATTGCTATCTATTTGGAAATCAACCTCGTCTTGACCAGCAAAAACAAGGCACAGACTGTGTGTCCTGATTCTGTAGGTACAGAAGCTCAGTGCCCTTTGTGGAACCAGGAAATACAGTCTCTATTCCCCCATACTAGGATTTAAAGTTGGGAAATAAGCCTGCAGGGTGACTGACTTACATGAAACAAGGAGACCACCTTAGATAGAAAGGAGGCCTGCGTCTGGAGCATCTGAAGGAAGTGAATGGAGAATGAATTGAAAAAGCCTCCAGTTTACTCATTTTTGAGTCGAGGTAACAGCAGTAAGAAAGAGCCTCCTCAAAGTGAGGAGCACAAGAGAAACCAGCTGTGCATGGACTGTAAGAGTGACCCCATGAAAAAAACAGGAAAGAACCAAATTCAGGTCCCGTTGGGTCATGATGAGTGGAGAAAAGGAAAGATATGAGTCAATCCTAACAAAAAACACATCAAAACAGCAATGAAAGCTGAGAACTCAAACAGAGAAAATCTATATAGACCAATAAGTAGCACATTACTGCACATGGAAAAAAAAGCCTTGCCAGATCAAGGAAACTGAAAAAAGTTGAACAAATATACTTTAAACTATTCAACCTTCATTTCAGCACACGAGGTTACTAAAACTGTCCAGAGGCTGGAGTAAATTGACTTGGGGTGAAAGGTGGAAACATACATAGAGAATAAAGTCCACAAGCATGAGCAGGAAATTGGAGCACTTTTGATTTACTTTTAATCTCTATGAAGGGAGGTGTAGGCTGGGAAGATTTGGGTGGAGCACCTTACCTTACCCCCTTTCCCAATTGCTGAATCTGGAGCAACAAGATCGCCAGTGCTTGGTCCTATGTCTTTTTACAAAGAATCAGAGGGATCGGAGTGGAATGAATATTGTAAATTGAAATCCCACCACTTTCGGAAAGCATCCCTAGGGACCACCCGCAATGGACATTGTACAGCACAGCACAGAACAAATTATATTGAGCATTTTCCAGAGTGGCAAACAGGTCTACTGGAAGTCTGCCCATCGTGTGAAGATTAGCTGAGCCACTTCCACTTATGATTAGCAAGCTGCCATCTGCTTAGCTCATCTACCCTCACTTGTTGACCTATCACATATCAGTCATGCTGTCAGAGAGGATTTGAAAAGCTTGGCCTCAGAACAAGGACATGAATGCATCGAGAGCCAACAGATTCACCTACAACTTAAGCACATTGATGTGGCATTCGCTGCTTCAGGGGCATCACATTTCCGGAATTGCTATTGTGACTTGCAGATTCATCCCACCCAATAGAGGGGGTAAAACATATGCCATCACCAGGACCACCACAAGCAGAAAGGCTTGCAGCAGATCAAATAAGTACCAGCCACCTCTGCAGATACTGGGACACAATGGAGAATTTAAAGGATCCCCCTGTGCCGAGTCCACTAAAAATGGAGGCACCACTGATGTGTCATCAGGTGCCACCATGCAATCACGACAAGCAGAATAGAGGGGATCCTGTCACAAAAAGCTGGATCATATCCTGAAGGTCCAGGACCCAATGTGCATGGGAAAAAGCACTTATACCAATTATGTCCAGAATTCAACAAATGAAAAGCAAATGCTGAATGAGTTGGAGGTGGTACTTGGGGTAGTTAACTCCTAGTCTAAAGAAAGTGAAATCAAGCTCAGGAGGTGGTCAGACAGCAACAGTGGCGAGTCTGCTTTAAACAGTCAGTTGTTGAGGTATGGCAATACATGTATTACAAACCGCTAGAAAACAGCTGAGCGGCCTATGTGACCTTTGTAAAGAGGCTGATGGAAAGATGAACGGAAGCACCTTAAACTGGTAATCAGTGGTGCCACTATAAACCAGATACTTCCTGTAGGCCTGCAGGACTGGCAAGTGAAAATACACGTCTGGTAACACCATCCAATCCTTGGACTATAAGGACATAAGGCCCTGAGCAAGTGGGAGAGCATTTGGACTTTTTCCTAGCACAGGCAGACATTCACGACTCAAAGATCCAGGATATGCCTACAACTTCAGTCCTTCATGGTAGTTCTTGTTTTTTAGGCACCTGTTTGATGGCATCCTGGCGCAGGAGACTCAACACCTACCTAGGAGGAATTTGGGCATGGTCGGCTGTTGCTGGAGAGCTAAGAGAAAATGTAAAGAGGAGAGTAATGACATAGAAGGTTCAGGGTCTGAAGTGAGAAATTTCTAACAACTGGAGGCATGTGTTTATTTGAGGGCGAATAAAAGAGGCTTTGCAACAGGAATGGGTGGAGAAAGAAAACAACCACTACCTGTCTCTGGAGTACCCTCCACAATGTAGCCACAAAATAAATGCTACATATGCTGGGAGGGTGGCCACTGACAAAATGACTTTTGTCTCAAACACCTCGGAGCTTCCGGTACTGGTAATAAAACTGGTGTGCAGGGGAAGGAAGGCTCAGCGAAAGCACTGTGACACTGTCCTGATTAATGTGTTACAAAGCAGAATCAGCTAACTCTCCAAAAATCCTGTCCTGTATCATGTCCATAGGGTTTGGACTGCCTAAAGAAGACATACATGCCCCTGGCCACGTAGTCAGCTATTTCCAAATCGGCCTCAAGGATTTCTGACCCCATCCTGTCCATCTTTAATCAACTGTATGAATGGACAGTGAAGGCATTCTGCCAGGTTGCTTGTCTCCAGTTAGGTTATCTCCCACAGGGCATAGAATTAGAGCACTAACAAGTAGGGGACGTTGGAATAACAAAAGGGCAGTGCACTTGGACTTCCTGTCAGGGGTGGAGGGAAATGGAGCGAGGTTTATTTTGGAGCAAGAGGTCTCCGCCACCAAACGTTCAAGTGAAGAGTGCAAAGAGAGAACTTGGGTTCTCCTAGTGTAGGTTTATGGTAATTTGCAATCTGATGGTCCACTGCACGAGTAGAGATTCTCTTTGTTCCAAGTAGTGAACACTCACTCCAACCGGGCCTCATTAAAGGAGAAGAGGCTCAGAGGATAGTGAATCAGACTGTAGAATTTCAGTCAGGCTTGCACTCTTCAAACGGAAGTGGAAGTTCCAGCACTCTGACAGCCTTGCGGTTAACTTGTAATCTGTACTTATTGTGGATGGACTTGTGCTTAGATTACTCCGTTTTAGACAATCTACATGATTAAGGGAATGTGAAGTGGAAACTATCTCGTCCCCTTTCAGCCAGAGTGATGCAGAGCTGGGCTTCCCAATCCTTAACCACCTCGGAGTTCTGAAGCCCACTTTTCTCACAGGAACAAGAGTGGTACATGAGGCATAGACACCAGAGGCTGACATTTAAGGACTCAAGATCAATAAGATAAATGAAACATTTCTGAAGCCAGACAACCCTAGAGGGGTGTTAGAGTGTCAAAATAATTGTAGTCCGTGTATGAATAGTCTGTAAATCAAGTAACAGACTTCAGCATGCAGGGTGACATCTCACAAGGCACCATGTCTGCATATAAAGAGGAGTTATTGCAGCTGTGCAGGGACACTTTCCTCTGACGTTGAGCTGTTGTTACTTTTTCCAGATCCAGTCCGACGCATGAAAAGGATTCAAAAGATTAAAAATATGCATAAAGAAGTGCTAATCGGACCATAAATATGGACAGTACGGTATTCCCTTGGGGAGCAGGTCTCACTAAATGATTCTCAAAGTGTAACTAAATGCTGTACAACATGAGTAGCACGATGAGAGTCCATACCAGGGGCTCTGCATCAGAAGGGAAAAGAAATTGAGTACGAGGTAGAGGCATTGTTCATGTGTGTTCCTCATAGTAGATTTGGTACAAGTTGAAAACAGAGTGCTAGTCATCTGTCATGCCAGTGGGCTGGCCAGCTACAGTTCAGAGAATTTCGTCTAGTCATTTTATAGAATATCATATGTGGGAAAAATCATTTCCTTCTCCCCACCACCAAGAATAGCTAACTACAGATTATAGGACACCAGTAAAATAGCCTGAAACTCACTACTACACTCCCAGACGCAACACGACTTGGTAAATTCGGTGTGGAGAATTTGGGAATAGTTGGAGACTTGTGTGCTGAATGGAGGATTGGCTTATTGAGCTGCCTTTAAATTAATCTTTCATTGACATCCTACCTCAAGTATTCGTTGTAACAAAGGTACTTGCTTTCATATCTAACATGCCTCTTTTACGCACTGTGGCTTCCGAATGTGGGATCACTTCACTAGAAGGGCAGACAAAGCCAACACCACTAGTGTGCCACTGCTGATCAGTGGCACAGCTAGTGTTTTAATAAAGAGGAGCAGGGGAGTTTAAACCATAAGGGTAAAGTATGTTTTGGTGGGATGTATCTCTTAATTCTTATTTTTATCATTTTTTTATTGAGTTTTAAAAAGCCACATTACGGCAATGTTAGGCCCAGTTCACTACATGCAATCAGATTAGATTACATTTATAAAGCGCAGCAAATGCACCAAGGGCGTTTTGGAGCTAGTGGCAGAACTGCAAGAGTCACCAAAGCAAAAGACAGAAAAGAAAAGGAAAATATTAGCAAGGGTAGGAGAAGAGCCAGGTTTTTAGCTGTTGTCTAAAACTAATCAGGTTTGACTGCGACCTGAGATTCAATGGCAGTTGATTCTACAGTATAGCTGTGGCATATATAAAGCCTCTATCACCCCAAGAGGCTTTATGGATCCTAGGCACTGCCATAGTCCTAGATGAAGCTGAACGCAGACATCTGTTGAGAGAGTACCATCTTGTTTTATTCTGTAGGTATTCAGGGCCAGTTCCATGAAGGGCTTTATGTGCCACACAACGATTTGAAAGCAATTCTACTCTTTATCGACAGCCAATGAAGTTCTTTAAGTTCACTACTAGCAGACTATGTTTTATAAGATTTTTCAAAAGCCGGACTGTGGCAAATTGCAGCCTCTGGAGCCTTAACAAACTTTGTTGGGCGGCTAAATAGATGACATTACAATAATCTATGCAAAAAGAACAATTGATGGACAGAATGCAAAACAATGTCATACATTCACCCCGGTACAGAGATCTAGGCCTAAATCCATAGTTTTTTTGCTCCCCATGTGTGGGAAGGTGGTTCTGACCATCTAAGCCGCCTGGATTTTTCGCTTTTTGAACACCTGCTTTTTTAGCTTTTACTGTGGGAAAGCCTCATAAGCTGGGACTCACCCACACTGAACTCATGATAAAATGGACTGCATGTGGATTTCACCGGTATAAGCCTTGTGAGATAAGGCTGCTGCGCTGCAGCGAGGGTAAGGGTTACCAGACTGGTTACATGTGGACACGTGTGCAAAAGTGTGTGCATCCCTGTAAGGTCTGCGCGGGGGGATTCCTGTTGTGTGCAGCCCAGGAGCTGGTACAGATAGAATTGTGTGGCAGGGCTTATGCCGAGTTGGGTGGTGACATGGAATAGGCTTTATAATGTGGGGGGGACACATGTAAGGGAAAGTCAGTGCGCTTTACTGTTGCACTGTGGGAACACTCCATTACTCTCCTATGGAGACAGACATCACGTGGGGTAGTTGCAGTTCCCCAGGGCCTACAAACTCCAGACACGTACCAAAGTACACTATAAGTTGTATTAAAAGAAGTATTCTGCTGAGTCCAAAGCCATATCTGTACTGCTTATGGTTCATCCAGAAATGTCATATTCCTCCGACTTAGCTCATAACCAGGGCCCGGATGGGTGGGACCCTGCCAGGCTGGATTAATTACCTTCCTCCCCAAGCTGTAGCATCAGAGGCCAAGCCCTTCACTGCAAGCATTCCCAAGGGCGAAAGTCTTCTCTCCAGGAGGGAGGGATGGGGTGAAGCTGCAGGGTATCAATCAGCAGCTGTCACCCAGTGCCAGCACCAGGTCTGCTCTGGGCCCAGGCCATAAAGTCAACAAGGGGGGGGAAGGGGCTTTTGAGAGACAATGTGGCATGAGACCCCTGGACGACGCCATCTTGAAGTATCCCAGAGGCCTGTGCTGGAAGGAGGGAGCAGAGGCAGAGAGGTGATGTTTCACTGCAGGACAGGGACAGAACTGCTTTCCTGCCAGCCCCCTTCAAATTCTCTTAAACGGTCTTGCAAAGGAAGAGGAGCTCCCACTTGGGTGTGGTCTTGCTGAGGAAGACTGGTGCTGGAACCCAGCGCCATGGGAAGTTGGAAGGAGGAACCCCCTGACTGTCTCTAGACTCTGAACTGTGCCTTTGAGTGTGTCCAGGGCCAGTAAGAGAAAGCCTGGGCCTCTGCGCAAGGAGAAGAGAGGCCCAGAAGGAAAGCCAGACGAAAGGCTGACGCAGGGAGCCAGTGAAGACAGTACTATGCTGAATCACCCTCTTGGAGGCCAGGAGAGGGTGAAAAGGGCTCCAGATGGCTAGGGCTAGCCACAAGGAGTGAGACGAAGCCAAGATTGTCGAAATCAGCAACACGGGGCCGAGATATGCCCCCCAGAAGGTAAGCGACCTTTGACCTCTGATCGGACCGACGACGACGGCCGTGGGGCTCGACTGCCGGTCTTTGATGTACCCCCAGGGTGGGTCAGGTCCTGGGGTCTGCCCCCAGAAGAAAGTGATGGCGGGGAGCACCATCGCACCCCCGTGAAGGGGCCTACAGGGCCCAGGCTCTCAATCCTGGGCCCCCGTCAAAAATTGAAGTCGGGGAGTGCAGTTCCGCCCCCCACTCCCCTTAAAGGTACCTAAGGAGCCCAGGATCTCAATCCTCGGGCCCCCGCCGAAAACTGAAGTCGGGAAGCGCTTTCGTGTCACCCTTGAAGGTGCCTACGGGGCCCAGGATCTCAATCCTCAGCCCCCTCGAAGTAAAGTCGGGGAGTGCCGTCGCACCCCCGTGAAATGCTCCCGTGGATGCCAGGAGCCTACCCTGGCCCCCGTCGAAAACTGAAGTTGAGGAGCACCGTCATGCCCCCCGTGAAGGTGCCTACAGGGCCCAGGTTCTCAATCCTGGGCTCCCCGTCGAAAATTGAAGTCGGGTGAGCGCGGTGGAGCTCCCCCCTGTGAAGGTGCCTAAGGAGCCCAGGATCTCAATCCTTGGCCCCGTCAAAAACTGTAGTCGGGGAGCGCTGCAGTGTTCCCCGTGAAGGTGCCTACGGGGCACAGGATCTCAATCCCCGCCCCCCGCGTAGTAAAGTCTGGGAGCGCCTCCGCGCCCCCGTGAAATGCCCCCGTGGATGCCAGGAGCCTACCCTGGCCCCCATCAAAAACTGAAGTCAGGGAGCACCTTCGCACCCCCGTGAAATGGTGCCGGGGACCCCCAACTTCAGGCCTGCCAAAAAGGAAGCCGGGAGCGCCGTCACGCTCCCTGTGAAGAGATTCCTGGGGCCCAGGACCCCCAACTTCGGGCACGCAGAAGCAGAAGTTGGGGAGTGCCGTCGTGCTCCTGTGAAGGTGGGTGGCGCCCAGGACCCTGCCTCGGGCCCCGGTGTCAGCGGGAGGGATGGAGGAGTGCCGCTGCAGTCCCCCGCGGCAAGAGCAAGGAGTGCGACGGCCCACCTGACCGGCCGCAGCATCCGTGTCTACCCGCAGGCCAGAATGAAGAGCTGGCTCCCGCAGCAGCACGCGAGGGTGCTGGTCAGTCGGGGAGCCGGCGAGAGCAGCCGGGGGTGGGCTCCCCGAGCTGCTCTGCAACCTTACCTACACGCAAGGTGCCGAGGTGGGACCGGGCCCCCGAGGAGGCGGAGATGTGGCGTGAGTCCGCCAACAGAGGCAGAGCGGGTCTCCCCGGAGCAGCGGTAGAGGCGCTGCTCAGATATGCACGATTTGTGGAAAGCGCCCCATAATGCCTTGCAGCGCCTGGGAGGGCCTGCAAAGGAAACCGGCTTGTTTGTGGCGTGTGGTGACCGCCATGTGCAGTGACCCCAGGAAGATTGGGCCACCGCCATTTGCGTGCAAAGGTACAGGGGGAGCTGCAGGAGCAACGCAGACTCCCCTCCCTAAGTCTCCGGAGACTTAAAGGATATAACCCCTCATGGGTTCATTCATGTTTTCAGGCCTACCTAATGCTGGGACTTTTGTTCTTCAGCTGGGAGCTGATGCTATGGACTACACTGAGGTGTGAGAGACTAAACATGGATGGTCTTCGCAGAGACATCCCCTAGAGGTGGAAAGGTGTAATAGCACAGGTGGTGCATTTACGAATGGCGTTCCTTATGGGGACTGGAAATCACATATTGACGCAGATCTTCCAAGCACTCTTACGGAGATTATTCACTTGGCCTTTAAAGTAAGCAAAGAGAGTACTTTACAGAACCAGCACAAAATTGAGGACACCGAAGGCGTGGATGCTGTGAAACCGTGGTATTTTGTTTAGCTTTGGGGCTTTGCATCTAACGCTTTGGCTCCATCAAGTGGCCAAGTGGTGCAACAGCAACAAAATCAGTGACACTCGGTTTAAACCGAGTCCGCTGATTTTCGTCCGGTAGGGTACTGTCGGTCAGATTCGGTTTAAACCGAATTCCGGACAGCCTACATATAATATATTAAGTAATATGTAAATTGGAAATATGTTGACAGGCATTCTTGCCAGGGTGCCTGGTTGTAATTGCATAATCATGTGATTAGAAATGTAAAGCCTTTTAGGGGCTTTGATTGACTTGTACTAAACCTGTTATCAGATACGAGAATTACCTGTCATCCTAAGTGAAGCCTAGACCTGTATTCTTGCTACTGCGTTGGTTGAACAACCAGACTGTCAGCTGATTGATTAAAGTGGGTATACTGTATGGTCAGTATGAGATGCTCAGTCAGGGTTATGTGTCACTATGCAGGTGGTCCTAATATAAATGCTTGGTGAAATAATGAGATGGTGCCAGTGGGAAGGGCCCTCGTTTTAGGTTAGTGTCAACCCACTGCATTTGGGGGCAAGATGATATGCATACATGTGAGTGGTGGTACAAGACCCCCCCGCGGGAGGGGTGAGATTGTTTAAGCAATGTCTAGAATTATTTCCAACAGCTTATGTATATTTGTAAATTGATGCATAGTATGGAGTTGTGTGTGTGAAATAAATGTACTCTTCCTTTTTTATAAAGAAAAGTACAGACTGGACAATCAATTATTGAGTGTTATTTCTGTGTACCTGTAAATGGGGATTACTAGCCCACACCACCTTCCTTAAGTAAGCCTTAGACTGCTCTGCAACGCTACCTTCTGAGAGTCAAGCTATACAATGGGGTGTTTGGTTCTCAGTGAAGGACAAATGTAGACCCATTATTTGTGCAGGCCTCACAACTAATGCCTCGTTTTCCAACACCATGCCATTCCAGTTTGAACCCAGCCATATGCAAATCAGTCTTGACCCTGCACCCAATGGAAACAGTCCAGCCCGAACTGCCATGCCCAGACGTGGGTCCCGTGCTCTCCATGCCACTGGGGTCAAGCTATCCTGGCTGATGAGGAGTGAAACCCCTAATACGTTCCTAGCATGCTTGGTTCCAGTCCAGGGGGGACCTGGCCTGGCAGTTTGGGCTGGACTATTCCCATTGGGCGCAGGGTCAAGACTGATTTGCGAATGGCTGGGTTCAAACTGGAATGGCCTGGGGAGGAAAAAAATGATGGATTTAGGACGAGATCTCTGGGGTGAATGTATGACATTGTTCTGCATTCTGTCCATCAATTGTTCTTTTTTCGATTGCAATAAACCAGGCGCAAGAGCACCAGGGAAACGACCACTGTGACTTGAAGATCTGTGGGAATAAAGGGCAATTTGAAAAATTCAATAGATAGAAACAGGATGAGGTCATGTGATTTATTGGATCTTATAGAAGTAAGTTTAGAGTCAAAGATCACTCCAATATTTTTGACCTTGGGGACTGGCAATAGAAGAGGGCCGAAACTAGAAGGCCACCAGGAAGAATTCCAGAAAGGCAGATTCGATCCAAAAGGAGAACCTCCGTCTTATCAGAGTTTAATTTTAAGCAATGACTGTCCATCCAATTGCCTATCGCAGACATACAGTTGTTAAATCTTTTAGCAACCTCCTCAACATTGGAATAGATAGAGACAACAATTTCTGTGTCGTCAACATAAGATATAGTGCTAAAACCAAAAGATCTAATCAAAGCAGCAAGGAGGCCGCGTAGATTTTAAACAGCATAGGACTCAAAGAAGACCTCCGAGCGACCCTGTTTCAAAAGCCGCAAAAAGGTCTAAAATGACCACCTCGGCCCTTCCCCCTGTAGTCCAGAATACCTTGGATATCCTTAGCTGCCACCAACAGAGCAGATTCTGTTCTGTGTATCAGGAATAAGAAACCTCTTTTCATATAAAAGGTCACACTGGTGTTGCTCCTCTTCACGTTGGCTATACAGAATCTCTGCCATGCCTCCTCCTGCGCAAATCTCCCTCAAATAATTTGCCTTCTCTTTTTCCACGTTTGCTTCTGCTGCAGTAAATTAACGCTACCACGGCAAGTTGGATTTAACAGTATCTCCTTGTTGAGGAGGGCAGGTGCATATGAAT